>NC_058405.1:68683389-68983389 GCF_002201575.2 Neomonachus schauinslandi | reverse complement strand
TACCCAAAATCTATAAAGAACTTACCAAACTCAGCACCCAAAGAACAAATAATCTAAGAAATGGGCAAAAGACATTTCTCCGAAGAACACATCCAAATGGCCAACAGACACATGAAAAAATGCTCAACATTACTTGGCATCAGGGAAATACAAATCAAAACCACGATGAGATACCATCTCACACCAGTCAGAATGGCTAAAATTAACAAGTCCGGAAACAACAGATGTTGGCGAGGATGCGGAGAAAGGGGACCCCTCCTACGCTGTTCATGGGAATGTAAGCTGGTGCAGCCACTCTGGAAAGCAGTATGGAGGTTCCTCAAAAAGTTGAAAATAGAGCTACCCTACAACCCAGCAATTGCCCTACTGGGTACTTACCCCAAAGATACAAATGTAGTGATCTGAAGGGGCACCTGCACCCCAGTGTTTATAGCAGCAATGTCCACAATAGCCAAACTATGGAAAGAGCCCAGATGTCCATCAAAAGATGAATGGAAAAAGATGATGTGGTATATATACACAGTGGAATAGTACTCAGCCATCAAAAAAATGAAATCTTGCCATTTGCAATGACGTTGATAGAACTAAGAGGGTATTATGCTAAGTGAAATAAGTCAGAGAAAAAAAGTATCATATGAACTAACTGATATGTGGAATTTAAGAAACAAAACAGAGGATCATAGGAGAAGAGAGGAAAAAATAAAACCAGATGAAACCAGAGAGGGAGACAAACCACAAGAGACTCTTAATCATGGGAGACAAACCTGTTTTACTATTATTTTTATTTTTTTCCTCCAAATTTTTATTTAAATTCTAGGTAACATATAGTGTAATATTGGTTTCAGGAGTAGAATTTAGTGATTCATCATTTAGATACAGTATCCAGTGCTCATAACAACAAGTGCCCTCCTTAATACCCATCCCCTATCTAGCCCATCCCCCACCCATCTTCCTCCATTAACCCTCAGTTTGTTCTGTCATTAAGAGTTTCTTATGGTTTGCTTCCCTCTCTCTCTTTTTTTTCCTGCTTTCCATATGTTCATCTGTTTTATTTCTTAAATTCCAGATATGAGTGAAACCGTATGGTATTTGTCTTTCTCTGACTTATTTCCCTTAGCATAATACACTCTAGCTCCATTCACATCATTGCATTTGTCAAGGTTTCATTCTTTTTGATGACTGGGTAATATTCCTGTGTGTGTGTGTGTATGTGTGTACACACATACCACATTTAGAGGTTATTCTGATATGCCCCCAGGGTTGAAAAGTACTTATTTAGAGGAATAATGAGAGAAATAATAGAGATGAGTTAGGTCATATTATGGGAGCTCTTAATGCTAGGCTGAGGCATTGGTTTAAAAAAAAAAAAAAGGTGTACAGTGTCTTCATAGCACTTTTGAGTATTGGTGTTCTTTGATATGGTCACATTTTATGTTCAGGTGTAGTATTGTGGCTGGCTCAGTCATTTAACCATTGTGTCATTTGTTGGAGGTACCAAAATCAATAATAAAATTGAGTTCTTTTCCTGACTTGTTAATTTCAGCCATTCTGACTGGTGTGAAGTGGTATCTCATTGAGATTTTGATTTGGATTTCCCTGATGCCGAGCGATGTTGAGCACTTTTTCATGTGTCTGTTGGCCATTGGATGTCTTCTTTGGAAAAATGTCTGTTCATGTCTTCTGCCCATTTCTTGATTGGATCATTTGTTCTTTGGGTGTTGAGTTTAAGAAGTTCTTTATAGATTTTGGATACTAGCCCTTTATCTGATATGTCATTTGCAAATATCTTCCATTCTGTCGGTTGTCTTTTGGTTTTGTTGACTGTTTCTTTTGCTGAGGGTTGCTGGAGTGGTGGGGGGTGGGAGGGATGGGGTGGCTGGGTGATAGACACTGGGGAGGGTATGTGCTATGGTGAGCGCTCTGAACTGTGCAAGACTGTTGAATCACAGATCTGTACCTCTGAAACAAATAATACAATATATGTTGAAAAAAAAAAAGATAGCAGGAGGGGAAAAATGAAGGGGGGGAAATCGGAGGGGGAGACAAACCATGAGAGACGATGGACTCTGAGAAACAAACTGAGGGTTCTAGAGGAAAGGGGGGTGGGAGGATGGGTTAGCCTGGTGATGGGTATTAAGGGGGGCATGTTCTGCACAGAGCACTGGGTGTTATACACAAACAATGAATTATGGAACACTACATCAAAAACTAATGATGTAATGTATGGTGATTAGCATAACAATAAAAATTAAAATTGAGTTCTTGTCTCCATGCTACCCATAATAGAGTAAATAAAGCAGAAATTAGGTTTTGCATGCGCAAGGCTTCATCGTATTGTTGAACTCCATTATGAATCTGGTATGTGTAGGTGAACTGATTCTCCTTTTGGGAGACTTCACATATTTACTTCTACAAAGAGCTTAACCAGTACAATGATATAGAATTTTCTGTTTACTGTAGGCCTGGCCTCTTCGTGTCTGTTTTTAAAAACCACAGTTTTTCAGAGGTTTGCATAGCTTTCATGTGTAGTTAGTTTTTGAATTTGACTGTGAATGGAAATAAGCCTCAAATTTAAGAGGGGCCTCTAACATTTAATCGAACTTTGGGATGTATTTTCATGTAGGAAGTATGCTTTAACAAGATGATTATTTATTTATTTTTTGCAAAGTATGTTGAGCTTTTTTTTTCCATCTGGAGTTCATGAAAGTTTTTCTGTGGAATTGGGTAATGAGGAAAATCGTGGGAAAATTATAATGACAATATCTACCTGATGGTTTTAAAGCTGTTTGTGTTTTGTTTTAGAGCAACGATAATGAGGAACGCCTACAAGTTGTTAAACTACTGGCAAAAATGTTCGGTGCGAAGGATTCAGAATTAGCTTCTCAAAACAAACCACTTTGGCAGTGTTACTTGGGCAGGTATATGATTTTGGTGTCCTTTTTAAAAGTAATATATGTTTCTGTCTATTTATATTATTTAAAAATGTCATCCATATTTAATATTTTCCTGAAATTATAAAAATGAAGGTTTTATATTTTGAAATTTTTGAGTGTTAGTACTGATTGGCCATATTTACAATTTCCCTTTCTCTTTTCATCTTATTTTGCTCTTAGTAATTTTTGAAAGATGATACGCTTAAAAAGCTATCTCAAAAAGTATTATAATCATGAAATTAAAATGTGTTATTACATAGCAGTGATTCATTCCAACTGAAAATAAATCATTGTGAGATATTGTAAGGACAAGGGTATCTACAGAATGAATAAATAAATGATATGTGTGTCTTCCTCCTAGCCTCCTTTGTACATTTCTCTTTTATTTATTTTTTAAAGATTTTATTTATTTATTTGAGAGAGAGAGAGCACATGAGAGGGGGGGAGGGTCAGAGGGAGAAGCAGACCCCCTGCTGAGCAGGGAGCCCGATGTGGGACTCGATCCCAGGACTCCAGGATCATGACCTGAGCCGAAGGCAGTCGCTTAACCAACTGAGCCACTCAGGCGCCCTGTACATTTCTCTTTTAAAGGAAGTGATAACCTGGGTTCCATATATGCTTTTAATGTCCACAAACCTGAAATTGGTTGCAAAATTTTGAGTGTGTTTGTATATTTCTTTTTTTCTATGAGAAGGGTTCATTTCATTATGTTTCTAAAGGTATCCCTGACCTTGAATATATTAAAACCACTTAAAGTGCCCTGGCTGAAACCTACTTTGACCCAGAAGATAAAGGAGAATTTTTTTCCTTTTCTTAAATTTTTCTCATAACAAATAATGCAATTAAGTCACAAATAGGATTTAAAAACTTACTCTTTTTCTTTTCATATTGAAATATTTGCATGTTATAACCAGTTTTCTTTCTGTCTTAATAATAGAACTGTCAATGATTGTAATAAATATATTCTCTTTTGGCCTTATTTTTCTAATTTGTTAAATGAAGTATAAAATTTTATAAATGCTTGCTAAGTGCTAAATTCTTAATCTGATTTCTTATCTCTTATGTAGCTCAATAATATTTGACAAGGTGCGTTAAATGAATAAAGTTTAGCCTGTTGTCATTTTGAGTTTGATTTCTAGACTTTTTTCCTTTAAATACAATGGAAAGTTCTTGGGCAGTAGAGCAGAATAGCTTACATGTTTAATTAAATTGTACCACTCAATTTAAAGTCCACTTAATGTGGTAAAACAAAAATACAGTTTTTACTTATAGACATTTACTATATCTTTAAATCAGGACTTGGATTACCCAGACTTTATTTTATAGGTTAAAATTTGTCACATTTCCATTACATTGTAATTTTTCCTTTCCTTTTAAAATTAATGACCTAAAACTGAAACTCACAGATTATTATCACTTTTAAGGAGCTAGAGTATTTTTTAAAGAGGTCTTATTATATTTATTTATAATGGTTAAATGGTACATGTTTAGTTGAAAAATGATAAAGTACATAGGGATGGAGTACTTAGATTCAAAACACTCTGGAAACTTTATATGAGACCATAGGCTAAATGTCATAACTTTTTTTTGAGTATACTTCATAGGGCATTTTTTTCTTATAATAAGCTTTTATGAATAATTTGGTGCTCATTTTGAATATTTTTTTCTCCTTTATAATACTAAATTTGTTATGGCATTGGGTGATAGAAGATTTGGAAACCTTTTGATATTACAGAATAAGATATATGAAAATATTGAATGGAAAATTCTCACTTTGGTGTTTTTGTTGTTACTTAACAAGATTTTTTAAAAAATCCCTCTTGTAGTACAGGATGAACTAATGTATATAGGCTTTCAACATCAATAGTTTAGAGATAACTAGGCATCATGGGCTTTATGATGGAGGAACAGGATTCCATCTATGAAATAATCTTGCTAAAACAGTGAATCTGGATATGATTAAGCATCTAGATCTAACAATTTGTAAGATTTAGGAGAGAAGGGGAGCCTATTAATTGAAACCAGGATAATACAGATTAGCAAAATCTAAACTGTGGAAAAACACTACATACACAAACACAGAACAGTTGCTTCACCAAATAAATTATAAGGAGAAAAAAGATGGAGGAGAAATACGAAATTAAAAGATAATTAAATAACATATCTTTCAAAGAGTTTTAATATTTTAGAGATATATACTAAGATATTTACTTCACGTGAAAATTGGCTTTGGTATTAGTGGAAATGTGATGGTTACCTGGATAGGAGTTAATTTGGGCTCAGTTTTCGAGTCATGAAAAATAATACGGGGTTTAGTGCAAGATCTGCCACACTTTTGTGAATGCCCTACATTTAAGAAAGAATACTTTGAAGAAAGTATTTCTTTTCAGACACAATTTGGGATTTATATAATGTACCTATGACCTATGCACACACATAGGCTTATAAAAACATACATATTTAAAAGAATAATATTTATAGGAAAAATCTTGTCATTCTAATTTTTGTGCTTCAGCCAAATGTGTATTGTTTATGCATGCTCCTTAAAAGTACATAGTTCTCACAGAGGTTGTCCTGGTTTAATATAGACATTCTAAAGCATTCATAAATATATAGCTTATCAAAACTTTGTTGAAATAGTCTAGCTTTGCTTTGAATTATTCTACATAACTTGTTTTTTTCTTTTAATTAGAGAAATAAGTATAAATTGAGTATAGATTAAACACATAATTGTTTCTCTTATTTTAAAGATCATTCTGTGCCTTTATATTTTATCAGGTTTAATGACATCCATGTACCAATCCGCCTGGAATGTGTGAAGTTTGCTAGTCATTGTCTCATGAACCATCCTGATTTAGCAAAGGACTTAACAGGTATTAATACCCATAATAGCAAATATGCCTAGATGTTCTTTGATGAAAAAAATCAGTTTTATGTATATGGGGAGAAAAAATCCCATTTTTTGGTTACTGTGATGGGTAAAGTCATCTTCTTTCAATTCATCATCCTGGAAGTTACACTCTGAAGCTAGAAGTTTTACTCCTTATACCTATTAGTCTAGAAACACCTATTAAAAGTCAGTTTACCAGAAACAATATGAGTTTTTTAGTTTAAGAACAATTCTAAAGATATTTCAGGTATTTGGATTTGAACTTGACTTTGATGTTCTTTTCTTTTTTAATGTTTTGAGAACTTAGGTAAGCATCATTAATTTGTAAATTAACTATGCTAAATGGAGGTAACTTTTCTGAAATCTGTATAATTACAAGGCATTTCAGAAATTTGCATTTTTGTACTAATAAGGATATCATGTATTTGAATATTGCTCCTCTATTAATTTTTTTTATTTTCTTCTTTTTTTTTAAAGATTTTATTTATTTAGGGATGCCTGGGTGGCTCAGTCAGTTAAATGTCTGCCTTTGGCTTAGGTCATGATCCCACCCAGGGTCCTGGAATGGAGTCCCACATTGGGCTCCTTGCTCAGCGGGGAGCCTGCTTCTCCCTCTGCCTGCCACTGCTTGTGCTTACGCTCTTTCTCTGACAAATAAATAAATAAAATCTTAAAAAAAAAAGATTTTATTTATTAATTTGAGAAAGAGCGCAAGCAAGAGAGCACGAGTGAGGGGGAAGGGTAGAAGGGGAGGGAGAAGCAGGCTCCCCACTGAGCAGGGAGCCCCATGGGCGGGGCTTAATCCCAGGACCCCAGGATCATGACCTGAGCTGAAGGCAGAGGTTTAACCGACTGAGCCACCCAAGTGCCGTTAATTTTTTTTTAAATTAGGAAATTGTTCAGAAAATACAGATGACTATAGTAGCCACTATGTCTTCTTCAGAAATGTTAGCATTTTATTTGCTTAAGAGATTTAAAAAAAAGAAAATAAATTGTAGATGTAGTTGAAATGCCTCTCAAAGTATTCTTCCTATTTCCACAGACGGTAGCCACTCCACTAAATTTGGTCTGCATCCTGTTTGTTTTTCTACCTATGTCACATGTATATTTGTCCATAAGTGATATATAGTATTGTTATGTGCTTTAAAAATTTTATTGAAATGGCATCATTTGAATTTGATGGAGTTGAACTTTCGTACTATCTTATGTTTTTTATTTCCATGCTTCTTGCTTTTCTTTTTTTTTCTGTTTCCCACTTTTCTGCTTAATTGATTAATTTTCTTTGTTTTCATTTTTCCTTTTTTCCCCTGTGGGCTTGGAAGTTAATATTCGCTTTTGTGCTTTTACTGCATAATTGATTAATGAAGTCGAAAGTTAATCAGAATTCTAGCTTCTTTCTGTGCAATCAAGGAAACTTGAAAGCTTTAACTCTGCATGTTCTCTTCCCATTGTTTACATTATTGTTTCTTATTAGTTATTCACTCTTTTTAAAACTTTACCAACTTGTAGTACATTTTTAAATGATTTTTTTTATGGTCTTTGTTTACAGTTGCTTCTTAAATCTTCCTACTTCCTTCTGAGTTTCTTTTGATAAAATGATAAAGTGTATTCTTTCATAATATTTTTAACAATAGTTTGTCATAGTAATGCTTTCAGGTTTTGTTGAATTTCTACCAGTTAGGTTTAAACAGCAGGTATTTCTCACTTTCATCATTTTTGGGGGTGATATCCTGCGTGGAACCCCCTACCTGCCCACTCACATCTGAATTTGGACTGCTTGGTCTTTGAGCTTCTACTTTATAGCATTGATCTTCAGAGGATCTGTTTTCCTCCCTCTTTCGTCTCCTTCCTCTCTTACTTTCCTTTCATTCTCTTTTGTGTGTGTGTGTGTGTGTCTGTGTCTGTTTCTCCTTCTTCTTCCTCCTCCTCTTTTCCCCTGGATGTTCCTTTTACTGTAACATTCTATTCTTGTGTTATTGATGCACTGTTCTCTGAAAAAATTGATAGTATTTTAGAGAACTTTTTTTTTCCTACAAAATGTTGTTTTAGTTAACTTATTTTTCCCACATGCTTTTGTCTGTATTTTCCATGATAGAGGCTTTCCTCAAATGCTTGTCAGTCAGTAGCTCTATGCTTATAATTAAGAGTGGAGGAGGGCGCCTGGGTGGCTCAGTTGGTTAAGCGACTGCCTTCGGCTCAGGTCATGATCCTGGAGTCCCGGGATCGAGTCCCTCATCGGGCTCCCTGCTCGGCAGGGAGTCTGCTTCTCCCTCTGACCCTCCTCCCTCTCATGCTCTCTGTCTCTCATTCTCTCTCTCTCAAAATAGATAAATAAAATCTTTAAAAAAAAAAAAAAAAGAGTGGAGGACTAAAAAAGAGCTGTTTAGAAAGCCATGAATATTTGGATGGGATTGCTGACTCTGAACTTCGATTTAGGATGATCAGGGTGGGTTGTTTGTTAGCAAACCTTTAGTTTAAATACTTCTCTTGAACTAGTCAGATTCTCCACTGAAGAATATTCTATCAGGAGTTTAAAAGTCTAGTTGCTGGTGTCTTTGGGACTCCTGTATTATTACTTTATTCTTTTTTATTTTTGAATGGTATTGATGATAATTTGTTTATCCACTTTTTTACTTGATGAGTTTCTGGGTTGTTTTTGATTTGGGGCTATTAAGATTACTCTGAGTATTGTTACAAGTGTTTCTATGGATTTATGCTTTTATTTCTCTTTGTAACTACTTAAGAGTGAAATTGCTAGTCATAGGGTAAATACATGTTTAATTTTATAAGAAATGACTAAGTTCTTCATATTAGCTGTACTATTTTCCACTTGCACTAGAAATGTTTGAAAGTTCCAGTTCTTCAGTGTTCTTGTCATTTTGAATCATAAGTCTTTTTGATTATCATCATTGTCATAGGTCTTGCTGTTTTGTTATGGTTTTAATTTGCATTCTCCTGATGACTAATGAGATTGAGTATCTTTTTATGTGTGTATTGATACTTTCTTTTATGAGGTGTCTGTTTAAATTTTAAATCCATCTTTTAACAATTGGCTTGTTTTTCTTGTTGATTTGTAGTAGTCAGTATAAAGTCTGGATCTTTTTTAAAGTATTAAAAACTTAAGTAATTTTCCCAAAGTCAGAACTTTAATGCAAAGTTTGTTGTTAGTTAAATAATAGATGTTTTGATTTTTTTTATAGCTATCTAAAATACATTTTAGATGTGAATAATTTCACCAATAACCTTTTAAGTCCTTACCATTGTTTGGAATGTTTGGATGTTTACCAAAAGATAGTATGTGGTTCATTTTTTTATGAAACATTTATGTTGTTATATGACATATAACTACTTTTCTACTTTTCAGCCTCTGGGCACATTTTAATTTTTTTTTCTGTAATTTCCGTCACTTATTTCACCTATCCCCCCACCCACCTTCCCTCAGGTAACCATCAGTTTGTTCTCTATAGTTGAGTCTGTTTCTTGGTTTGTCTCTTTCTCTCTTATTTTTTTCCTTTGCTCATCTATTTTCTTAAATTCCACATATGAGTGAGATCATATGGTATTTGTCTTTCTCTGACTGATTTCACTTAGCATTATATTCTCTAGTTTTATCCATGTTGTTGCAAATGGCAAGATTTCATTCCTTTTTATGGCTGAATAATATTCCACTGTATGTATTCTGGAATACAGTGGAGTGTGTGTGTGTGTGTGTGTGTGTGTGTGTGAGAGAGAGAGAGAGAGAGAGAGATATCACCACTTCTTCATCCATCTATGGATGGACACTTGGGCTTTTTCCTCAGCTTGGCTATTGTATGTAAATAATGTTGCAGTAAATAGGGGTGCATGTATCCCTTTGAATTAGTGTTTTTGTATTCTTTGGGTGAGTACCCCGTAGTGCAATTACTGGCTTGAAGAGTAGTTCTATTTTTAACTTTTTGAGGAAATTCCATACTATTTTCTGGAGTGGCTGCACCAGTTTGCATTCCCACTAACAGTGCAAGAGGGTTTCCCTTTCTCCACATCCTCACCAACATCTGTTGTTTCTTGTGTTGTTGATTTTAGCCATTCTGACAGGTGTGAGATGATGCCTCATTGTAGTTTTGACTTGCATTTCCCTAATGATGAGTGATTTAAGCATCTTTTCATGTGTCTTTTGGCCATCTGTTTGTCTTTGGAAAAATGTCCATTCATGTCTCCTGTCCATTATTTAAATATTGGATTATTTGGGGTTTTTTTATGTTGAGTTGTATCAGTTCTTTATATATTTTGGGTACTAACCCTTTATCAGATATGTCATTTACCACTATCTTCTCCTCTTCTCTAGATTGTCTTTTAGTTTTGTTGGTTGTTTTCTTTGCTATGCAGAAGCTTTTAATTTTGATGTAGTCCCAATAGTTTATTTTTGCTTTTGTTTCCCTGACCTCGGGAGACATATCTAGAAAAATGTTGTTATGGCCAGTGTCAGAGAAATTACTACCTGTGCTCTCTTCAAGGATTTTTATTGTTTCAGGTCTCACATTTAGGTCTTTAATCCATTTTGAGTTTATTTTTGTATATGGTGAAAGAAAGTGGTCTAGTTTCATTCTTTTGCAATGTAGCTGTCCAGTTTTCTCAACTCCATTTGTTGGAGAGACTGTCTTTTTTCCATTGGATATTCATTTCTCCTTTGTCGAAGATTAATTGATCATGTAAGTGTGGGTTTATTTCTGGGTTTTCTATTCTGTTCCATTGATCTATGTGTTTATTTTTATGCCAGTACCATACTGTTTTAATTCTACCATTTTGTAATATAACTTGAAGTCTGGAATTGTGATACCTCCGGTTTTGTTTTTCTTTTTCAAGATTCCTTTGGCTGGTTGAGGTCTTTTGTAATTCCATGCAAATTTTAGGATTGTTATAGTTTTGTGAAAAATGCTGGCATTTTGATAGGAATTGTACTAAATCTGTAGATGGCTTTAGATGGTATAGACATTTTAACAGTATTTGTTCTTCCAACCCATGAGCATGGAATATCTATTTCTTTGTGTCATCTTGAATTGATTTCATCAGTGTTTTTATAGTTTCTAGAGTACAGGTTTTTACTTCTTTGGTTAAGCTTATTCCTAGATATTTTATTGTTTCTGGTGTAATTTTAAATGGGATTGTTTTCTTAATTTCACTTTCTGCTGCTTCATTATTAGCGTATAAGAATGCAACAGATTTCTGTACAGTGATTTTGTATCCTGTGACTTTACTGAGTTCATTTATCAGTTCTGGTGGTTTTTTGGTGGAATCTTTAGGGTTTTCTATGTATAGTATGTTATCTGCAGATAGTGAAAGTTTTACTTCTTCTTTATCCATTTGGATGCCTTTTATTTATGTTGTCTGATTGCTGTGGCTAGGACTTCTCAGTACTATTTTGAATAAAAGCGGTGGAAAAGGACATCCTTGTCTTGTTCCTGACCTTAGGGGAAAAGCACTGATTTTCACCACTGAGTATGATGTTGGCTGTGGGTTTTTCATATAAGGCCTTTATCATGTTGAGGTATGTTCCCTCTAGACCTACTTTGCAGAGGATTTTTATCATGAATGGATCTTGTACTTTGTCAAATGCTTTTCCTGCTTCTGTTGAAATGATCATATGATTTTTAAAAAAGATTTTATTTATTTGTGAGAGAGAGAGAGAGAGAGTATGAACAGGGGGGAGCATCAGAGGGAGAGGGAGAAGCAGACTCCCTGCTGAGCAAGGAGCCCAATGCAGGGTTGATCCCAGGACCCTGAGATTATGACCTGAGCTGAAGGCAGACACTTAACTGACTGAGCCACTCACGCGCCCTTGATCATCTGATTTTTATCCTTTCTTTTATTGATGTGATGTATCACGTTAATTGTTTTGTGAATATTGAACTGCCCTTACATCCTCGCATCCCAGGAATAAATCCTACTTCATCATGATGTATGATTTTTTAAATATATTGTTGGATTCGGTTTGCTAATATTTTGTTGAGGATTTTTGCATCTATGCTCTTGAGAGATACTGACCTGTAGTATTCTTTTTTTGTGTGGTGTCTTTATCTGGTTTTGGTATCAGGGTGATACTGGCCTCATAGAATGAATTTGGAAGTTTTCCTTCCTCTTCTGTTTTTTTGGGATAGTTTGAGAAGAATAGGTATTAACTCTTCTTTAAATCTTTGGTAGAATTTGCCTATGAAGCTGTCTGGTCCTGGGCTTTTGTTTTTTTTGGGAGTTTTTTTTGATTACAGATTCAGTTTCATTGCTGGTAATCAGTCTGTCCAAATTTTCTATTTCTCCATGCTTCAGTTTTAGTAGGTTATATGTTTCCAGGAATTTATCCATTTCTTCTAAGTTGTCCAGTTTGTTGGCATATGGGTTTCCATAATATTCTGTTATAATTGTATTGCTGTGGTGTTGGTTGTTATTTCTCGTCGTTCATTAATGATTTTATTTATTTGGGTTCTCTCTTTTTTTTTTTTTTTTGGATGGCTAGAGATTTATCAATTTTGTCGATCATTTCAAAGAATCAACTCTTGGTTTCATTGTTCTGTTCTATTGTTTTTTAAGTTTCTATATCATTTATTTCTACTCTAATCTTTATTTTTCCTTCCTTTTCCTGGGTTTGGGCTTTGTTTGTTTTTCTTTTTCTAACTCTTAGCTGTAAGGTTAAGTTGTTCATTTGAGTTTTTCCTTGCTTCTTGAGGTAAGCCTGTATTGCTATAAACTGCACATTTTTTGTAGTTGGCTAAAAGATAGCTCTGAAAAACCGAGGGGTCTAACTAGTTTATATGCATATTTTCAACCATTCCTCATATTTCCAGCTGCATTCTTCATCTCTGCCTCTCTCGTTGCTTGGTGCCTTGAATTTCTAAATGTTTTCATGGTTCTTCTACCCTGGAAATGAACTTATTTATTATTTTCTTCCCTTTTTGGATTTCATCTTTTTCTTTTGTTTACAAGTCATATATCTGTCTCAGTTTTGTTGAAAAATCACTTTTGCTATGATCTTTTCTCTTGTACTTGTCCCTCTTAAAAGACATTTTCTTAGTGTTTCAGGAGTGAGCTGAGATTAATATATGTTAGACACACATGTTTGTCTTACCTTTCTTGACATTGTGTTTGTGAGATTCATCCTTGTGCCTTCAGCCACATTTTGAGGGACCTGGCCATATTGTGAAGAGTATTATTAGCTGCTTTGTCATGCTAACTATCAAGAATTTCTTCTTTCTCTTTTGTTTTCTCGTCCTCTGCACAGTTAGGATCTATAAGTTAATAGCTCTTGTATATATCTGTTTAATATGAATGATTTGTTTTAGGGAAATTGGGATGCATCTTAAAATTGATTGTGTTGTCATTGGTTTTGTCTTGGTGGCACCTAAGTATAATATCTATTGCACTTGAAACAAGTAAAGTGAAAGATAAAACTCCTGTCTTTATCTTGGTGGGGAAATGAACTTGAGATGTATTTAACAGGCTCCATTTGAAATCAGTACTTAAAGTAACTTTCTTTACTGAGTTAGGTAAAATAACATTTCAGAAGTTTTTTTTTGGCAACATACAGTCTTTCTCATTTTTGGAAATAGTTCCTGTTACGGAATGCTCATGGTGAAAATGCTTAAGACCTGGGCAGTGGTTTTATGGGTGTTCGCATTGTAATTATTTGTTAAACTGTCAATTTATAGGGAAGTAAATCCATTTACAATCATAAGCACTATTTGCTGTATATAGGCATGGCTAGACATATTGCTCCAAATCCAAACAATGAAATTTTAGCTTACTGGTCGTCTTAAAATAAAAAGCAGAATAATATTTTGTTATGTTCAGGTTCAGTTGTGGTATCTCTTCCTTAAGCCTCTAATATATTATTACTGAAGAGTGTTAATTTTTTCTTTCAGTTTTCTTAGTGTCAGGTCAGAACTGCCATGTTTTTGACTAAATTTAAGGTCTTCCTCCAGCCACTCCTAATTGTTAAATATTTAATTTCTTCTATGTTCCCTTTGCCTTTCTTAGTCCAGTTACATGGACTTCCCTTATGGTCTTTCCTGTAATCTTATTTCTTGGTGGCTGGTATTTTAATTTTATTCTTTCCTAAACCTTACTCAGGGTTTCCCTAGTTAAGAGATAGAAGCTTGAATATTCTAGCCTTTTCCCAGTAGAACCACTTGACTTGGATATTTTAACTATTTAAACAAAAAACAGAAATGAAATATTTAAAGTCATATACTTCTTAGTTCATTTGTATGGTTTAGTTAATGAGGTTCAGAACTCCTTAATACAACTACCCTGCCCCCCAAATGGGTAGGAGTTTTAGTACTCAGTTGCATGTAAGTAAACTACTGTATTTTAACTAATGGACTGACATTCATTTCTGCTCCCCTTCCTCCTCTGCTTTTAATTTTCTTGAAACATTGAACCTTCTACTTAGGTTTTGTTTTGTTGTGATTTACTTACAAAGGACTTACGCAATCTTTTAAAACATTTTAATTGTTAAAGTTCCATTTTAATCAAATAAAATTCTGTCTTTCAGAGTATCTTAAAGTGAGGTCACATGACCCTGAAGAAGCTATTAGACATGATGTTATTGTGTCTATAGTTACAGCTGCTAAAAAGGATATTCTTCTGGTCAACGATCACTTACTTAATTTTGTGAGAGAGAGAACTTTAGACAAACGGGTAAGTAGGAATAATAATTAGCAGTAGGAGGCTTTTACTTTGAATACTTTAAGTTTAATAGTATTTCACTTGAAAATATTGAGATTTAAGTATAATTAGCCCTTTTTAGGGGGGCATTTTAATATTTATGAGGTTTTATTTTTTATATTTTGTTAGATTTTTAAATTCAGATTTCTCATCTTAAAAATGAGTTGGCTCTAAATGGTAGTCAGATGTTTAGCCTGGACACTAGTTTTAATAAGTGACTTGTAACGGCCTCTGACACAGCTTCGTATGTTGTTTGCTGTCTTCTGTTTCTTTTCATATGGGTATCAGTTGATAGTCTTTTAGCTGGTTGTGTTATAATTTCTGTGGAGTAGAAAATAACATGTTTTCAACTTAGCACAGCTAAAACTAGCAGAACAGCATGCTTCCAGCCCTATCTTCTGTGACCCTAAACCTTTCCTCTTGAGTGAACACCCACTAGCTGCACTCAGTAATCATTGGCTTCTTAAGGAGGTGTACCGTGTCTTCTTATTGTATTCATATTGCCTGGAGTATATTAGAGACTCAGTAAAGTATGTGAGTGAATGTTCATTCCCTCCTCATCCCCAGTGCCTTTCTTTTCTGGTGTGGGTTTTACTGGATTTAGGCTTGAGTAATTTTGGTGAAGGATGAAAATTATTGATGTATTTGGGGATTAATTAGCAAAGAAAGTGGGAGGCCTGTTGGTAGTTGTGGATAGTTTTGACTATTAAATACTTTACGACATTTTAATAGTTGCTTATAAGGTTGATTGTGCTGTCTTCATCATTTAATGCTCTCTTTGGTAATGCTGGTTGTGGGTAGAGAATAGATGGGCAGGAATTGCATAGTTTTCCCTCCAAATGTATAGGTATTAGGAATAACTTATTTTAACTAATAAGTTTAGACTTGTCTTTATTGAATATTTCATAGGGTTTTAATGAAAGGTCCAAAAGGCATAAAGAAGGAAAAGGAGATTTGCTTCGTGGTAGGATAACAACCTTCTAAGTGTTCAAGTAGTCTTTTTCTTTGTAGACTTGGAATTTGAGCTAAGTATCTGTGTATTGTTGGGGTCACATAAATTCACGTAATTTTTGATAATCATGTTGTATTCATCATAGGGCTGCTTGGTTCATTCATACAAATATTAATTGGGTACCAAAAAATAATGGAATATATTTATGTTCTTGGCAGTATTAGAATATGCTCTATCTTTAAATTCTCCTTAAAGCAGCAGTTTGGGGAATTAGAGATAAGATAGAGAATTAGAAAGTTCCAACAAACAAATTGAATTGTTATTTTATGAGTAAGGCTTTTTGAAGTCTTTTATTTCAATATGTATCAGTGGATGGATGAGATAAGGACTGTTCTTAATCTGCTGTAAGTAATTTAAAGAAAAACTAAGAAGAATATACAATGAATGACAGACTGCAAAGAAAAAAAAGAAACATCTGTGTAGCTTCATGAAGTTCTAAACATTACTAACATCTTACTGATTGTAGTGCTGTTTGTGTAAAATTAAAAAATAAACTCATCCCAAGTTAATGAAGCAGTATTAGATATATTATAGCAAATATGTATTTTAAAAAATAGTTGAATACATTCCTCTTACACTTGATTCTTAAATATACAAAATGAACTGAGTATGTTTACTCAGCATTTGATGAAACCAGTGTCATGTACCTTTAATTGAAGTATATTTAATATATGCCATAAGTGGAAAAAATGTATAAGGGATAGGTCACAATTAGCTCATTCTTTGCCTTTTGAAATTTTGTAGCATACTTTCCCTTACCAATTCTAAGTGACTTTTTGTGATGGTGATTAACTTTTGTTTTTTAGGGGTAATGATGGGTTTAAGATATTAAAGCATTAGAATTCTTTATACATGTTTATATCTCTGTAACTTATATAGTAGATGTATTAAAATGATAGTTGTGTTTTTTTCATAGTCATTATAAATTGATATCCAGTAACTGAGGATTGATGAAGATGTATTGTGTAAAGCAACTTAAAAACAAGAAAACAGACTTTCCTGAAATATAATGTGAGCATTTTTAAATTTTAAGAAAGCGTTTTTGTTTTTACTTTAAGTGGAGAGTGCGCAAAGAAGCCATGATGGGACTTGCCCAAATTTATAAGAAGTATGCTTTACAATCAGCGGCTGGAAAAGATGCTGCAAAACAGATTTCATGGATCAAAGACAAATTGCTACACATATATTATCAAAATAGTATTGATGATCGGTAAGTTAAGGGCACCATATCTGAAATATATGGTGCTTTTGGTGTATTAAGCTGTTTTGATCTGTTGTTTTAGGTAAGCTGTTTTCTTTATAACTTTAAAGTCTCTCAGTTTTTACTGCAAGTTAAAGGTAGTGAGTGACTAGTTTTCTTCCACCAAGCCATAAATGAAGCAGTAATGACATAAAACTTTAGGGAGGGATACAGCTTTTATGTTCATTTTTGTATACTATTTTTAAACAGAGCTATACTGAAGAGTAGAAATGTGTAATAATTTAAATTTTATTTCATAGGTTATTTTTCAAATAAAATGTTTTCAAATAAATGAAAATAAGCCTTTTGGATTATAGACATTTTAAATAAACAAGTTTCTACCGAAGGATAAAAAGACAGTTTATAATTTTATTTGAAACACATTATCTGAATATAATCTTTGTATTTTTCTATTGCAGTATAAGGTTAGATCTTGTATGGATCCTAACCATTTAGTAGTAAATAGATCTGTGAATCCTGCTTGCAGGATTTCACTTGATTGGATTTATTTTAAATTTTTAGATCCAAATGGCCTCACCCATAATAGATGAGAATGAGAAAATTAAGAACCAGTAGGCCACCTTACAGTTTTAAAAGTTATTAGGAACTAGGAACTAGGTATCTTAACGTTAACATTGAGAAACTTCGTAGTTATTATTTTTATAAAATTGACATTTTTAGACTTTTTGAGTGTGCAGCATCATTGCATGGAGATTTGCATTATTATTTGCTAGTACCTTTTTTTTAACTTTTAACCAGGTCTTTTCATGATGCTTACTCCAGAAACTTGGAAGAATCTTAAAAATGTCTTCATAATTTTAACTTAGAGATGCATAGAATTTGTCATTTGGAAGGACCTGGTTTTTTAACACTTATTATTCAGATAAGGAAATTGAATCCCTCATATACACTCAAGGTCACGCAGAGGTAGTTATCTTAGCTGGGTATAGGGCTCTTGCCAGTACATCCAGCTAAATCTTTTTTCAGCCCCTCTTCTTATAGAAGGAATCATTCAGTTGAAATCTCCTCTCAATTTGGAAAGCAGAAACTTTTTATATGTATTCTTTGTGTGTTTTGGAATTTTATATACAAATTTAATACATAAAAAAAATCATTACAGTACCTTCTCTGTGTTTTTGTAGATTGCTTGTTGAACGCATCTTTGCCCAATACATGGTTCCCCACAATTTGGAAACTACAGAACGGATGAAGTGCTTATATTACTTGTATGCCACACTGGATTTAAATGCTGTGAAGTATGTTTCAAATGTCAAATTTTGTTCTTTTCATCTTTTTCAGTGTATTGGATTTTATGGGGAATAAAACCACAACTGTATTTTTAAATGTTAGCAATTTATGTAATACAAACATTGTTTAAATGGTCAGATACAATAAAATACTTGGCTGTTTTTTCAAAGGTACTGCTATCAACATGAGATTAACAAGGATTTTTGTAAGCAATTAAAAAATAGAGCTGATTGACATGGAATCTTTCAGGATTTGATTTTTTTCCCCAGACATTCATATTGTTGTTTCAAGAAGTATTGATGTACCTTTTTGTTTGTTTTTTTTCCCTTAAGGCGTTAAGGTCCATACTGAGAAAATCCTACCACCTTATTTTGACCTCATGCTCATTTGAATTTCAGTAGGGTACATATTTTTGTGCTGCATAGCCTCAACATAGTGTTATAGTTTGGCATACGGGTAAGCACAAATATATTTTAATGGCCATTTTTCATTCAGAAAATACTTTTGAGCGCCCTTATACAGAATTGGCATTTTGGACATGGAAGAGACATTACTAATTGAATCATACTGACGGTTAGGAAATTGAAACCTAAAGATTGATTTGCTCTAGGTTTTAGAAAATGTAGGTCCTTTGCATTCCAGCAAATGTAGTTCAGGTGGGGGATTAAGGGGCATCTGGGTGGCTTAGTCGTTAAGTGTCTGCCTTTGGCTCAGGTCATGAGCCCAGGGTCCTGGAATCGAGCTCCGCATCGGGCTCCCTGCTCAGAGGGAAGCCTGCTTCTCCCTCTCCCTCTCCCATTCCCCCCTGCTTGTGTTCCCTCTCTCGCTGTGTCTCTCTGTCAAATGAATAAATAAAATCTTAAAAAAAAAAAAAGTGGGGGATTAAATGTTCAGAAATTGGAAGTCTAAGGAGCTGCATATAATTTTCATTCCTACCTCTGCTTAATGGGACTTTTGACTTCTTGCATGAAAATTATTATATGTGCCAATTATACCTTTCATAGAAACATTGAAGAAAAAGTTGTAGAGGGGAGAATGTAAATTTCTTATTATCTGCAGTATTTCAGGCAGAGGAGTATGTATTATCAATGGCTGCTTTTGTGCTTTAACAGCAGAATTGAGTAGTTTCAACAGAGACTGTATGTCCATGAAGCTTAAAATATTTATTATCTGGCCTTTTTTAGAAAAGGTTGCCAACCCCTCGTGTGATATTTTTTCCTGTTTTTCACATGAGGAACTGAATTCCAGAGGTCAGTTAACTTGCACAAAATCACACAAGTAGTAAGAGACAGAGTCAGGATTTGAACTCTACCTGGTTCCAAAGTTCATTCTTTTTATACTGCATACAGTAAAATATGTTACTACCATATTTAATTGATTTTAAAGCATACAATTGTCATATGCTAACACCTGTAGAATTAGAGTGCATCCTTTTATTCATGGTGCAATTGATGGCTTCTTGGAATGAATGAGAGTAAAATATATAGCACACTCCCCACTCCATCCCTATTTGACACAGTCAAATCATAGTCTAGGCTTCTGACTCAGCTCACCTGTCATTCATGAGTAAAAATGAAAGACACTCTTAAGCAAAAAATGAGAGTTTACCACTCATATATCCTACTTGAGAAAATTACTAAAGAATAATAATTTCTCTTGGTAAAAAAGGAAATTCAGAAGGAAGGAATAGGATGTAAGAAGTGACAAAATTTTCAAACACTTTTGCAGGTCTAAATAATGCCTATAAAAACAACAATAATAACAACAACAAAGTTTTCTTTACAAGGGAAGGAGGTGTAGATTAAAAACTAGGTTATTAGCATCCTGGCTGATATTTAGCCAGCACACCCTTCCTGGAACAGTATGTAAGATCTCTTGAGAGTCCCTGGGATCATCTCCCCACCCAACTTTCGCCTGTGCCTGGGCACAGCAGAAGGACCTTCAGGCCCTTGTTCTACTGCCACCTGTTCTGATGATTGGTGCTGTGCCTTTGTGAAGAGTTTTGAATACAAGGTGGATCCTATCAGATAACAGCGTGTAAGATGTAGATAAAATCTTCTGTGGTTCTTTTATCATAAAAGAGTGAGGACAGACATTGTTAATTAATTAGGCTGTAAATTAAGTGTATGAATTAAAAATTTGAGTTGCTCTGAAAGAACAGAATTAGAATGTTGGCTTCCAAAACCATAGGACCAAAAAAGAATTAATGAAAACTTTAATATGAGAAATGGAAATGAAACATAATTGTAAATCAAAAACACTAAATAGCAGTTATAAAACTATATATATAGATAGATAGATCAGGGGCGCCTGGGTGGCTCAGTCAGTTAAGCGTCCGACTGTTGATTTCGGCTCAGGTCGTGATCTCCGGGTCATGAGATCCAGCCCTGCAACTGCCCCCCCCACCCCCCACCTTGCACTCCTGCTCGCTTGTGCACTTTCTCTCTCTCAAATAAATAAATCTTTAAAAAAAAACTACATATGGGGCGCCTGGGTGGCTCAGATGGTTAAGCGTCTGCCTTCGGCTCAGGTCATGATCCCAGGGTCCTGGGATCGAGTCCCACATCGGGCTCTCTGCTCCTTGGGAGCCTGCTTCTCCCTCTGCCTCTCTCTCTCTCTGTCTCTCATGAATAAATAAATAAAATCTTTAAAAAAAAAAATAAAAAAAACTACATATATCAGATATCATTCATCATTTAAATAACAAGTATGTTTGATTGAATTAAAAAGTAAAAATGCTAATCACAAGAGATACACTGAAAAATAATGCCTTGGAAAAGTTGAAAGTAAATTCCAATCTATAGATCCAATAGTTTCTACAAAAATGGTTGGTAAGTGAATAGATTTTTATCTGTTTTAAGTTAAAACACTTAAGGTATTTACAATATTTTTTAAATGATTTTTTAATTTTAACCAACATTTTAGAATTAACTAACCAACTGTAAATCTAATACTTAACATTTTATTACTTTAATACTTTTAACTTTACATTTGTGATTTATTTCTCCAAAAGTCTTTACATTTATTATTATGAAATATTTAATGCACACAAAGAAATCACATATGAGTTTCGAAGCATAGTAATAAAGTAAATATATCTGTGAATCTACAGCCAACTTGTGAACTCTTCTCCCTTTCATCCTCCTGTCTTCCACTTAGAGGAAATCACTAACCTTAATTATGTATTTTTCATTTCCTTTTTAAAAAATAATTTTATCATGGGGCGCCTGGGTGGCTCAGTCAGATAAGCTACCGACTCTTGATTTCAGCTCAGGTCATGATCTCAGGGTCCTGGGATCAAGCCCCATGTTGGGCTCCATGCTCACGCGGAGGCTGCTTCTTTACCTCTCCCTCTGCCCCTCCCCTCTGCTCTCTCTTTCTCTCTCTAAAATAAAGAAATAAATCTTTGAAGAATAGTTTTATCAAAAAAATAAAATAAACAGTTTCATCATATATATGTATATGTATCCCTCATAATATTTATTTTTGCTTATTTTTGAACATTATGAAAGTAAATTGTGGATATAGTCTTCTGTGAACTTTCCCCCCCATTTTCTTACGTTCCTAAGATTCATCCATAATATATATAGCTTGTTGGTCATTCATTTTCTTTACATCTTATTTTTTGTAAATCTTTTGGGTCTTAAATTTTGTCTCATCTTTTTTTTCATTTTCCTGAAGAGTAATAATCTTGATGTTTTCAATAATGTTTCTAATCTTTTTTTTTTTTTAAAGATTTATTTATTTATTTGAGAGAGCGAGAATGAGAGAGAGTACATGAGAGGGGGGAGGGTCAGAGGGAGAAGCAGGCTCCTCGCTGAGCTGGGAGCCCGATGCGGGACTCGATCCCGGGACTCCAGGATCATGACCTGAGCCGAAGGCAGTTGCTTAACCAACTGAGCCACCCAGGTGCCCCTCAATAATGTTTCTAATCTTATCACAGTCCTCACCACTCTGTATTATAACATCTGTCCTACTTTATTCATTACATTACTATTCTAGCCCAGAATTCATTTGAATTTATAATCTCTAATTAGTTTGAAAGGCACTTAAAAATAGCTGCTTGGCAGGCAGGTTCATGGTAAGAACTTGTTTGATAAGATCTTTCTTATGAAAGAACCATATATTTTATTCTGTGACCATATTCTTTTGGGGAAGACAGAATACTTCCTATATTTAAAATTTGTGATGTGTATCAATTTTGGGTAAACCCCTAAGTTAACCATCTTTTTTTTTTTTTTAAGATTCATTTATTTGAGAGAAAGTGTGCACATGCACACGTGTCTGCGCAAGGGGGAGGGGCAGGGGGAGAGAATCTTCAAGCACACTCCCCACGGAGTGGGGAGCCTCACTCATGGGGCTTGATCCCGCAACCCTGAGATCATGACCCAAGCCCAAACCAAGGGTTGGACACTTAGCCGACTGAGCCACCCAGGTGTCCCACTAAATATCTTGATTAGTGAAAAAGAGAGCAGAGGCAGGCTTGAGTACTCTCCGATCATGATGTGTGTTGCCACCTCCCCCAGGCTTCCTAGAACAACTGTTAATGACAAGAGTTAGTGGTAGTTTCAGGTGTCACGGATATGATGTCTTTCATTAGGCAGGTTCTCATCTAGACTGTTTTTGTACTGCTGTGTCTGGTGGGCAGTTTTGCCAACTGGGAGCAGAATGTTGGAGGAGAGGTTCTCTTCAACATTTGTACAGGTTTCTGACAGCCACCTGATGGTAGCTGCCTTTTTCTTTGAGTTAGTGCAAAGCCCTAGTGAGAAGACTAGACAGGTAATAACTGTAAGAATATCCATTCTCTAATAAAATTTTTCATGTTTATTTAGTGACAGAGCTGGAATTCAGGCTCATATTAAATTATATTTGTCTTCCTTTTGTAGTAATATTATTTCTACTTTTTTTTTCTTTTTTAAGGATTATTTAGGAAGGCAAGCACAAGGATAAATTGTCTTTGCTGCTTAAGATAATTTTACTAAAGTACTTGAGAGGATGGTTTCCCTAAAAACATAGTACAGTACAAAATCTTAGTTAGTGATGGTCGCTTTTTGATTTACACTATAGCCATCATAGTTTATAATGGAGCTTTGGAATTGTTTGAGATTTCATCTTTAAATCAACAAATAGCTATTAGAGGTGTAATAATTCCTGCTTTATTTTAAGTATTTTAAGTGAAGGCTAGTTTCAAAATCCAGGCCTGTCAGAAGTTGTAAGTAATGATGAAGTGTTAAGAAGCAAGAGACAATTCATTGACTTTGGAGTTCAGAAGTAATTTCACAGATGACTAATTATTTTAATTACATAACTCTTAGTTACTAGATTTTTATAGTCCTCTGTATACTGGTCATTTTTCTTTTAATGTGTACATTCTTAAAGTGTTTCAATTAAACTTTTATGGAAATTTAATAACTTGAAAACAGTATAGTTATTTTAAATTTAACTTCTAAGATAAAATGCTGTTGCTTTGCCAGTACCATTTTGAGATGACTACTGTAAAGGAATTTAAGTGTCCAAATTTAAACTATTTCCATAAGAGTATCCAAAGGTATTCTTAAAACAGAGTGTTGAGGAAAATGAAAATTTTTAACAATTAATTGTCTTATTGAAAAAAAAGGTGGTTTTATATGCTTTTGTACTATATTACTGTTTTATGGCAATGCTTAATATGTGTGATAGTGGAGGTTAATGAAGTGTAGGTAATTGAAAACAAAATAATGAAAAGTATTTGGTTTTGGAAAATTTCCTTTTCAAATATTAAAATATGTGTGGTTCTGAATTCTGTAACTTAATATTTCAGTAACATTAACTTCTCATGATTTCTGCATATTTTCTTGAGTATGTGTATAATTTTAGATTTCAATTTCTGTCTGAAAACAAAAATATTAAGAGGACATCAAAAATTTTGCCATATAAAAATAATATTCACTTACATATAGTAATATGTAAATACATATATTTATATAACCTAGTAAATATATATAGGATATAAATACATGTACATGTCAAATTTATGTAGTATAAATATATTTATATATTTTATATGGAGTATATAGAATATATGTTATATATTATAGGTAATAATAAATGTTTTATTTAGTTAACTGTAACAGCTATACTTCAGACTGTAGGCCTCAATGAGTACTTAAAAATCTAAACACATAGGGGTGCCTAGGTGACTCGGTTGGGATTCTGACTCTTGGTTTTGGCTCAGGTCATGATCTTAGGGTTGTGAGATCAAGCCGCCTCTTGGGCTCTGCACTGGGTGGGGAGTCTCCTTGAGCTTCTCTCTCCTTCCCCCACTCACATGTGTGCTCTCTCTTTCTCTCTCTCAAATAAATAAATAAATAAATAAATAGATCTTTAAAAAAATCTAAACACATAGATTCTACCTCTAAACAGAATTTGAGGATTAAATAAAACAAGTGAGAGCTTTTTTTTTTTTTTTTTACATCGGTTTGGTTTATACATTTTAATCTTATTATAATGACTAACTTTGTATACTTACCTATAAGTACATAGTCTACATTTTTATAATAATATACATAAACATGTAATATATAAAGTTACAATATAAATATTTCTGTTTTAGGAAAAAGTATACCCCATTCTCTCAGCACTAGAACTCTTTTCTGTTTGTGGCTTTGATTCCTTTTCATCCTGCCCACTGCAGGACCTTACTCCATCAAATATTCCTTTGTTTCTCAAGTTTATTATCTCTGTAGGTAATTCCTATATCCTAGTTTACACACATATTGCAGGTAATGATAGCTCTTCCCTATTTTTATACAAAACAAAACACAACCACTTACTTTCTTTTGATACAGATATCCCTTCACATGTTCATACCTCTTCCCTTTTGCTCCATACATCATTAGTTGCTTAGTTCTGTGAATTTTACCTCATCTCTGTCATCTCTTTTTTTAATTTGACCTTAAAAAAAAAAACAACAATATATTTGGAATATTCTGGAAGGATTTTTATTGTTTTGTTATTTAAATTTATGTGTTTGTGTTTTGCAGAGCATTGAATGAAATGTGGAAATGTCAAAATCTGCTCCGGCATCAAGTGAAGGATTTGCTTGACTTAATTAAGCAACCCAAAGTAAGTTAAATTTAATGAAAAATTTTCCTTTGATGATAAGTTTTGTAAAACGCATGTATTTTAGTTACTCCTTACCATTGCTACAGTGGTGTTGAACAACTGTTTCTGTGTGGAACTGTTCTACTCCAGAAATTATGATCTCTAATTTAGAACAAAGAAATCTTTAAGAAACTTATTGCATAGAAAAATTTAAAGTTTACATTTACTATATAAAAAGTGATACCCAACAGGAAAGAGAATGTATTTCTTTGCATTCAGAATTAAAGTTTTTTTGTGGCTTTAAAAAAACCAGGAAATGACTCCATATCTTTGAAAGCACAGAAAATAGAGTAAAATTGCACTTTATCTTGCCACACTAAAATGCTCCCATTGTATAGTCTTTTGGTTTTAGAAGATTTTAATGTCATGTAATTTTAATTACTATCTTTATATTTTTACTTACAATTAATATTACAGTAATCTTAAGGTACTACTTGGTTTTCATAATTATAAGTTAATGGTGGTATTCATCCAGTTGATGAATCATATTTTATTTTTTAGACTTTTAGAATGATTCTGGCTGTTCTTTTTCCCTAGAATGTTGTTTGAGAATGTTGTATATAGGCCTATAAAAGTTATAATTCATCAAAAAAGCAGTATGTGTGGCCATTTTAAATTGCATCCAAGGAAATATATAACACACAAAAATAACAATATACTGTTATTTTTAATTTCTTTTCAGTTCTTAGTGGAACCCCCCCAGTCCCCTAACCCCCCCCTCCAAAAAACAAAACAAAACATACATATACTGCATGCTCATAGAACAGAGGTTGATAGAGAGGAGTTGTTTCATGTAAGGGGAGGCGAATAGTAACCTCTTTGTTTATGGTTTATTGAAACCTGTAATTATTGAACCTGCTAGAATAAGTTTTTTCTTATAATAGATGACTTAAAACTAATTGTAGTGATTCTGCTGTTTCAGTACTTTGTCTGCCAAGGAACAAAATTGGAAAACTCCCAATTAAGTTAGTGTGCTTCAGCCAATAAACATGTATTTTCAGTCAGTGTTCTAATGCAATAAGTTAGTGTATTTCAGTTAAGCTCTGGATAAAGTGCTCCTGTTTGCTACCTAGAGCTGTATTAATTTACTTCCTTTTGGTCAAAGTTGCAAAGGTGTTAATTAAAAATACCAGATGTTTTTATATGCATGTATATAAAATTATTCCTGATTTTAGGCATTATTGAAGTCATATAATAGCAGTAGAGTAGTATGTTAAGTGTGCAGATCATATGTTGAACAGCATGATGTGTGAGACTAATAAAAAATAACTTTGTTTTTGACTCTCACTGTCCCTTTAAAATTTATTTAGTGGGAACTTCTTCCCCTTGCCTGTTGATAGCAACTTGGGAGGGTCTCATGACTTCATTCTCATGTGAAATAACAAAATACAGTCTCAATTCAGTTAAAATGTTTTAATGTCTTCTACTTTGTGGAATTTTCCTTTAAATTGTCTTAAAATAATTACTGAGTTGTCCAAGCTAAAGAGGGAATTCAAAATAATTACTGAGTTGTCCAGGTTAAAGAGGGAATTCTCATTAATGTGATGTGAGGTTGATGCAGAAATCAAATGGAAGAAGATGGTAACCCAAAGTGGAATTCTAGTGAAAGGAGAAGTAATAGTCTCTTATTACTTAGTATTCATTTTATACCAAGAAATATAGTAGACATTATAGAGTTAAAGGTAGAAAAAATGCAAAGCTGTGTTTATCCTTTGGGTGTTTATATTTCTTCCTATTTTACTAGGAAGACTCTTACATACTTATTAATCAGTGAATGTTTCTTTGCCTTCTTCATTAGTCAGTCTGATAAATATTCTTATGTAGTTCAGCACTGTAGCCCTTCTACTTTATTTAACTAAATTCGTTTACTCAGTGTCACTCAAAGTGACATTATTTCCAGTATTGTACTCTTGTTGATGCTGTTTCTTTTTCATGTGGATCAACTTCTTTACAGCCCAGCAATACCTGTTTCTCCCCAAATTAAACAACAGATATCTTACATGATTCTAGACAGATATATTCAAATACTTTAAATTCCAAATATTTGGGAATTAACTCTTGTATTTTATGTTTTGTCTCTTGCTTCCTCTTAGGAAGCTCCTTGTGAATAGGGATGGTTTATTTGTGTATTTATTTGATTTGTTGCCTTCACGCCAATGTTTTTCTAGTTCAGTGTATTATATAGAGTTGTTCAAAGACATCTTTTTTTAAAGAAATAACACTAACTTGGTGCAGTGAATAACTAGCACTCTTAGAAACATCTTTTGTACATGTGACTTTACATGGGGTACAATGTGGTGAACACATTCATTCACTGAAATAATACTATGTTGATACAGCAAGTAAGTAGCACTCTTGTAAAAATCTTTTGTACATGTCAGTGGCATCTTTTTAAAATTGTCTTTATCAGCGTCTTCCCCGTAAGCTTCATGACTATGCCTTATAATCCTCAGGCTTAAAAATTTTAGGAACACCTCAGGTCATTCAGAATTATATACTTGTGAACTTTTTGTTTGAGATAAGCTTCAAACTTGAAAACCAGGTTATTTTGTTCCTTTTTTACACTTAGTTGCCCTGTTTCATTGCTAGAGAAAACAAAATATCTCCCTGTTTCAAAAGGTTGGTGTAGTAGTCTCCTTTTGTTTAGAGGATGACAAAACAGGGTGGGGGGGAGAGATGACAGCAATAGAGCATTCACCTTTCATTCACTTCATGGAGTTTTAAACGTAGCTCAAGAGGGAGCTCACAGTTGTGGTGGTCAGAGTATGGGCCTGAAGCATTAGTAGGTTGTGCTTATCTAATTTTCTGAAGGGTATAATGAAGATTATTGTTAGGAAATGTTAATTTTGCTTTTTTGTGTGTGATTTACAGACAGACGCCAGTGTCAAGGCCATATTTTCAAAAGTGATGGTTATTACAAGTAAGTTATTTCAAATATTACATGTAGAGTTTAAGGTTTAATTGAAATATTTCTTTTTGATAATTTAAAGTGTTTCATGGAGTTTCATTTTAGGCTATGATAATATAGGAAAAGAGTATAAAGTGTTTCTGATTGATTTTTTTTTTCAACAGCTTCAGCTTTTCTTCTTTTTTTTAATTTTCATTTACTTTGCTACACAGAATTTTTCTTTTTCTTTTTGTGTTGGTATGAGCAAGAACTGGAGAAAGGATTTATTACATAAATTTATTTTTGGGAATTCATTCAAACTGTTGCATAAGCTTACTGTGAAAACTGAATCTGTGCTTGCTCTAATGTGACTCTATTTGAAGCTAATTTCATTCTAAGCCAAAATTTAGAGTAAAGTGTATACATAATAATTACAAAAGAGCTTCTTTGAAAAAAAAAATACTAATTTGCTTTTTTGCTTTCCAGTGATTTCAAATAAAATGTTATTTAATTGCATTTGACAGTAAATACAAAAGGATTGTGTAGCACATCTCTTTTGTTCAGTGCAGGGAATGGGTAAAGTAGCTGTTTTTGTAGGGCATTTGCTTTTCCTCCTGCTTCAGAGATCACTGTGTATAGTGTAGCACATGGACAAAAGGAATATCAGGAACACCTGGAGGAACATTTCTGCTGAGCTTCCACTTGGGAATAGTGAAGAGATCTATCTTAGATGAATTTCTGAGATGTTAACAAATATTCCAAGATGTGTATGGAAGTAATGCTCAAATACTGAAGAGAACAGTAACTGAATTAGCTGAGTTTTAGCCTAAGTGATAAGAGTTTTAGCCTGAGTAAGGCTTTAGGACCAAAATATCTTTTAGTCTTGGGCAGTTAAACATAAATTAGTTTTCAATTTCTTTAGATAACTTAAAGCAAGTGATTTTCTGCTCTTGCTTTTTAATAACTATCTCCTTGCTGTTTGGCTGTGGATACTCTCTCTTAAAGGAGGTCATCTATATTTTTTCTATTTTTTACCCCTGTCTGTTTTCCCAAATTCTGTTCTGAGGAATGCTAGTATCCTGTATAGGTGCTAATAGTATTGTTAGAAAAAAGGGTTTCATGGTCAAGTACGTTTGTAGAATGCTGAATTAAAGGGTTTTTTAATTTGTTTCCTCCCTCCCTTCTCCCTCTCTCTCTCTTCCTCCCACTCCCCCCCCCCAATTCTGTTTGTTTCTTGAATAGTAGACCTTATTGTAGCCTTTAGTATGATGCCTATACATTATGGAGGGGCTGTAAAGTGACATCTTCCAAAATTATTTGAAGACAGTACAGTAGATTTTTTGTGTTATAGAAACATGAAAAGATCATATAGTCAAGTATTTATAATAGGGACACTTTGTTCTTATTATCCTCAGTGATCTAGCTAAGACTTAAAATGGAATTTCAAAGTTGTATATGAACTTGAAGACTGCACTTACTGCATTTCTATTTTAAGATTTAGTTGAGTTTCTACAATTTTTATTATAGTCCATAGTTCTATATTATAATTTCTGTTATTGGAAGTATCCTAGTCTGGTCCTCTATAACAGTTGTGAGTAGCCCCCCCTCCCCCCAAGAAGACACTGGGATCAACATTTTACTAGCTTTCATAAGTGTTTTGATACATCAGTATATTAGGAGAGTGGTATAGAAATCATCTTTGATTCTACGGGGATTTATCCTTTCTCATGCAATAATGACATATCCGACAGTAACACCTGAAACATTTTGCTCAGCATGTTTTATTAAATGATAGCATGTGTATAGGAATTATCTCTCGATGGTTTAACAAATTAATGCAATACAGGAAAATAGTTTCTTAAAGGTAAAACTTACTGATCTCTTGTTGGAAGTTACAAGAGAACAATGTACATAACAAGCTCAAGGGAGACAGTAATAAATGGTATCATTCAGGTTGACATTTAGTGCCCTTAAATATTATAAGGGGTTATTTAGAAATAGCCAGTTCAATCTTTTCCTACAAAGATGTTCCTTCACAGTGATTTTGTTTCATATTTCTAGAAAGCAGAATTTTGTGAAAATTGAGTATTGAAGTTGTTCCACAACTTCTAATTCAACTAAACTGAATTTGTAAATTAGGATTATTAATCAAAGTAATAAAAAGACTGAAAAATGTTGATCTTTTATTATTTTGAGAAATTTCTAAAATGGTATTTTTACTGAATTTTAATTTATTTAAGGAAATTTGCCAGATCCTGGTAAGGCTCAGGATTTCATGAAGAAGTTCACACAGGTGTTGGAAGATGATGAGAAAATAAGAAAACAGTTAGAAGTACTTGTTAGTCCAACATGCTCCTGCAAGCAGGCTGAAGGCTGTGTGGTAAGGAGAGACATTTAAAAAGAGTTGGGATGCCTGGGTGGCTCATTCGGTTAAGCGTCCGCCTTTGGCTCAGGTCATGATCCCAGGGTCCTGGGATTGAGTCCTGTAGGGAGCCCGCTTCTCCCTCTGCCCCTCTTCCGCTCATGCTCTCTCTCTCTCTCTCTCTGACAAATAAATAAATAAAATCTTAAAAAAAAAAATAAAAATGGGCGCCTGGGTGGCTCAGTTGGTTAAGCGACTGCCTTCGGCTCAGGTCATGATCCTGGAGTCCCAGGATCGAGTCCCAGGATCGAGTCCCGCATCAGGCTCCCTGCTCAGCAGGGAGTCTGCTTCTCCCTCTGACCCTCCCCCATCTCATGCTCTCTCTCTCTGTCTCATTCTCTCTCTCAAATAAATAAATAAAATCTTTTAAAAAATAAATAAATAAATAAAAATAAAAAGAGCTAATGTTTGGGGCACCTTGGTGTTTCAGTTGGTTAAGTGTCAGACTCTTGATTTTGACTCAGGTCACGATCTCAGGGTTGAGATCGAGCCCCACGATGCGCTCCATGCTGGGTGTGGAGTCTGCTTAAGATTCTCTCTCTCATAAAAAAACAAAACAAAACAAAAACAAAAAGAGCTAATGTTTGAAGAAGCCCCCAAACCTTTTTTGACTCCTTTAAGGAAATAATGTATGTTCATTATGTAGAATGTATATTCATTATGTAAAATAACACATATATTCATTATGTAAAATTTTGACACCTTTAATAAAATAATTTGTATTCATTTATGTGAATTTTGTATTCATTATGTGAAATTTATATTCATTATGTAAAATATCACAAAAATGACAATAAACTATAACCCCTTTATAGAGACAATTACTGTTAATATTATGGTGTATATCTTCCAAAATAAGATCATATACATACAGCATTGTTCATTTTACTTATTTTTATTAGTCTTTTACAGTATTAATAGCAGTGTAGGATACCATTGAATATATGTACCATAATTATTGAACAGTCCACTTGTGTTACACATTTAGATTTTTTCCCAGTTTTTATTTAAAGAGCACTTTAGTATCCTTATAGCCAAATAATTTTTCACAGTCTTGATTATTTCTTTAGTATAGATTCAGTATTGGCTTCTATCATTATTGGAAAGAAGAAGAACTCCAAGAAAAACATAATTATTTTGGTAGGATTTGTATTCTTGTTTGCTAATCATCTGATGATTTTTTCTTCTTGGGCATATTAGCCATTTATATATTTTTTTTGTAAATTGTGTGTTTTTAATCTTTGCCTATTTTTCTGGAATGACATTTGTTTTATTGATTTGTTAGTCATGTATGTTAATTAAGTTGCAGATAATTTTCTCTCATTGTAGGTTGCCCTTTGATTTTGTTTATGATGTCCTTTACATACCATAGTTTTATTTTAATGTAGCTGAGTCTATCAGCAGACTCTTCAAGGTTTTTGCATTTTATGTCCTGCTTGCAAAACTCCATTCTATTGCAAGTCAATGAAAATATTTACTCATGTCAATATTTCTCAATCTGTTGCCCATGCATCTTCCAAGAGGCTTTAAAAAAAAAAAAAAGATTCTTGGCTCCACCCCAGATTGACTAATTCTTCACAATGAGGTCCAGGAATCTGTTGTTTTAAAAAGTTTCCCTGATAATTTTATTCTCTGAAGTTTGTGTCTCCACTGAACCTGGTTTTATTCTTTTGTATTTGTTTTTATCTTTTTGTAATGTTTGTGGCATAAGGTATGAGATAGGAATCTGTTTTTATTCAAAATGTCTGTTCAGTTATTTCAACACAGTATATTGAATAATCCATCTTTTTTTCTCGTTAGTTGAAATGTTACCTTATGCAAAATTTTTAATTTAGTTTGTTTTTCTGGACTCCTTCAATTCTATTGATTTGTTTATTCCAACACCAGTATTACATGGTTTTAATTATTTTAGATTCTTAATATTTTAATATGTAATTTTTTAAACATATTTTTGTAATAGTTAAAAATATCTGCCTTACAGCGTGAAATAACTAAGAAGTTGGGCAACCCCAAACAGCCTACAAATCCTTTCCTGGAGATGATCAAGTTTCTCTTGGAGAGGATAGCACCTGTGCACATAGATACTGAATCTATCAGGTATTTTTATATAAAAATATTAAGTTTTCATTACTATTCATTCATGCTTCAGTCAGTTGCTTTTGAGTACCTGACTTAACCTGTCAGATTTTTGTAGATGTGAAATGGCTATATACTCATCTATTTATATCTGTACGTATATCTGTTCATATATATGTATATGTGTGTATGTATATGTACACACTCATCTATATATCTTTGTATATTTAATTTTTCTTGTTATTTATTTTAATTTTAAGTATTACTTCATTTGGATGAGAAAATGTCAATTTAAGCCTAGTTTCTATCTGTTACCAGTATATCAGGAATTCCTCTTTTTTAGTTTGCATAGGTTAGGTAATACAAACAATTTGTAATTATACTCTCAGGAAAAGAAAATTAGGTGAGTATGTTGTAAAGCAGCATATGATGCATTTTCACAGGTATTTGAGAACTGAAAGTGTTTGATATCACCTGACTGTGGAAAATACTTTCTTTTTATGGCTGTATTCCCTTATGTAAAATGTTCTTTTTTTTTTTTTTTTAAACATTTTCCTAAAGTGTTTCGACTGGTTGAAAAAATAAAGTGCTTACAGAATGTATATATATAACATTCTGGTTTACTGGTTATCAGTAGTATCTTTTGAGATACATTAGAATCTAAATAATAATATCCTGTACCAATGGACCCTTTTTGGGGATTTGTTTTGTTTGGGAGGGTAGAGGGTGGAGCTTTTGGCCTGCGATCCCCTGCAGAGTAGGGAGACCCTGTTTTCGATACTCAGCAGTCACTTTGGACTCCTACTGCATCAGTTTTCATCTGAAGAAAGGACTCTAAGGTTTGAAAAACAATATAAAACAAAAAATCAGAACCCTCTGTATTAGTACAAGGAAGACACTGAATCAGTCTGAAATTCAATCATTAAATAATCCCATGCTTTATTCAAGACAATGCTAGTTAGGTATTGGCAAAGCATATTTTTTTGCTTTTCATTAACCCTCTGGTAATGCATAAGGAGTTTTAATCAGGAGATTATATTATAGTTTCATAAAATTAATGCAGATAGTGTTCAGAGGACTGAAAGAGGATTTATCTAAAGTAGTATTTGACCTAAGAGGAAGAATGGGTAAGATTTTGTTTTTACAGAGTTGGGAGAATGAATATTCTAGGCACTGAGATTAATATAAACCAGCTAACTGGACAGGAAAGGACAAAGATATTTAGAAAATGATTGCCATGGAAAGGTATAAAAGTGTTATGAGATAATGCTAAAAAAAATAGTTGGGATCAGATTGTGGAAAGCATTTAAGGTCTAACTTTAGAGCTTTTACTGTTTTAAGTCTGTTGAGAACAATGGATGCTTAATGATGGATGGGAGGAGGGAAGTAGAATGGATAGACTGTTAAGGTGTTACAAATTGTCTATGGATGCTGGTAGTGGGATGGAAAGGGAAAATTATGTTTGAGGAAGGTTTTAATAGATGGGTCATCTTACTGGAAATGGGGAATAAAGTTGATGAGGAGTAAGAAGTATAAGAGCTCAAGTCCAAGTGATGAAGCACGTAGCAATACTTTGAAAGGAATTAAGGGAACTGATGTGCTTCTTATTTGGACATGACAAACAATTAAAAAATCAAGGCAAATTGAGCTTAATGTGAAACTATGAGAATGGATTTGTTCCCTGTACATGAGATTGTGTAGAAAGAAGTAAAAAGATTAAAAGATCATGGACAGAACCTTGGAATTTTGTTTTTCAACAGTAGAAAAATTACAGGAGTGTAAGAACACCAGGTTATTGTAGTGTTTTGAAAGTTAAGGTGGAGAAAGTTTTCACAAATAATGTGTACTATGAACAGTCAAACTGAGGTCTTTGGCTTTATTATCAGTAGTTTGTAGTGATACAGAAGATAAGTCAAAATATAAATAACAGTAACAAGTAGTAGCAATTAGCCCTTCTAAATGTCTGGGATGAGTCCAAATGTTTTACATGTTTACTTATTTACCTCTTAACCATGTGAGACAAGAAATATTATTCCCGATTTACAGATAAGGAACAGTGAGTTACACAGATGTTAATTAACTTCCCCACTGCTAGGAAGTGGTGAATGGCATTGAAACCCAGGAAGTCTGGCTCCAGAGCCTTCTTGGTTAACCACCACACTATCTAATAGGTCTCCAGAAATATTCCACACTTAGTCCCTTGCACCAGTAGTCTCTGAGTGTCCAATTCACCTAACTCTCCTGATAGTGGTTATTAACTTTTTCGGTCCTTGCCATTTCATAGGTAATTGGTGATACTCTTTAAAAAAAAAAAAGTGTCATTAATAAAATTGAACATTTTTCTTCCCCATATATTTCTTGGTTAATTGCATTTTAAAACACTTTTCTGTGAGGGGCTTGGAGGAATTGTCTTTTTTTTATTGATTGTAAGAATGCTTTATGAAATAGATGCCTGGGTGGCTCAGTCGGTTAAGCATCTGCCTTTGGCAAAGGTCACTATCCCAGCGTCCTGGGATCAAGTCCCACATTGTGCTCCTTGCTCAGTGGGGAGCCTGCTTCTCACTCTGCTTGCTGCTCCCCCTGCTTGTGTGTGCTTGCCCCCCCGACAAATAAATAAATACATCTTTTAAAAAAAAAGAATGCATTCCATGTTCATGGATCGGAAGAATAGACATTGTTTTAAAATGTCTATGCTGCCCAGAGCAATCTATACTTTCAGTGCCATCCCGATCAAAATACTAACGGCATTTTTCAAAGTGCTGGAACAAACAATCCTAAAATTTGTATGGAATCAATTGAAAAGACCCCGAATAGCCAAGGAAATGTTGAAAAAGAAAAACAAAACTGGGGGCATCACATTGCCTGATTTCAAGCTATATTACAAAGCAGTGATCACCAAGACAGCATGGTATTGGCACAAAAACAGACACATAGACCAATGGAACAGAATAGAGAGCCCAGATACAGACCCTCAACTCTATGGTCAAATAATCTTCAACAAAGCAGGAAAAAATAACAATGTTAAAAAGACAGTCTCTTCAATAAATGGTGCTGGGAAAATTGGACAGCTATATACAGAAGAATGAAACTCGACCATTCTCACACACCATACACAAAGATAAACTCAAAATGGATGAAAGACTTCAATGTGAGACAAGAATCCATCAAAATCCTAGAGGTGAAGATAGGCAGTAACCTCTTTGACATTGGCCACAGCAACGTCTTTCAAGACATGTCTCTAAAGGCAAGGAAACAAAAAAGAAAATGAACTGTTGGGACTTCATCAAGATAAAAAGCTGCTGCACAGCAAAGGAAACAGTCAACAAAACAAAGAGGCAACCCACAGAATGGGAGAAGATATTTGCAAATGACACTACAGACAAAGGGCTGATATCCAAGATCTATAAAGAACTTCTCAAACTCAGCACCCAAAAAACAAGTAATCCAGTCAAGAAATGGGCAGAAGACATGAACAGATGCTTCTCTAAAGAAGACGTACAAATGGCTAACAGACACATGAAAAAATGTTCATCATCATTAGCCATCAGGGAAATTCAAATCAAAAGCACACTGAGATACCACCTTACACCAGTTAGAATGGCAAAAATTGACAAGGCAAGAAACAGCAAATGTTGGAGAGGTTGTGGAGATAAGGGGAACCCTCTTACACTGTTGGTGGGAATGCAAGTTGGTACAGCCACCTTGGAAAACAGTGTGGAGGTGCCTCAGAAAATTAAAAATAGAGCTTCCCTATGACCCAGGAATTAACACTACTGGGTATTTACCCCAAAGATACAGATGTAGTGAAAAGAAGGGCCATATGCACCCCAATGTTCATAGGAGCAATGTCCACAATAGCCAAACTGTGGAAAGAGCTGAGATGCCCTTCAGGAGATGAATGGATGAAGAAGATGTGGTCCATATATACAATGGAATATTACTCAGCCATCAGAAAGGATGAATATCCACCTTTTGCATCAACATGGATGGGACTGGAGGAGATTATGCCAAGTGATATAAGTCAAACAGAGAAAGACAATTATCATATGGTTTCACTTATTTGTGGAACATAAGGAATAGCATGGAGGACATTAGAAGGAAAGGAAAAATGAAGGGGGAGAAATCAGTGGGGGAGACGAACCATGTGATGCTATGGACTCCGAAAAACAAACTGAGGGTTTTAGAGGGGAGGGGAGTGGGGGGATGGGTTAGCCCAGTGATGGGTATTAAGGAGGGCACGTGTTGCGTGGAGCCCTGGGTGTTATATGCAAACAATCATGGAACACTACATCAAAAATTAATGATGTACTGTATGGTGACTAACATAACATAATAATAAAAAAAAAAGATTGAATACCTCAAAAAAAAAAAGAATGCTTTATAAAATAGGCTATTAATCTAGTTTGATTGCCTTTTAAATTTGTGTAATTTATAATAAATACTATATAATTAAATCTACCAGTTGTTTCCTTTATGATTTTTCTGCCTTTCTTTTCATACTAGGTAGTTATGTTTTTCTACTTAAATCTTTAGTTGGTCTGGAATTCATTTTAGTGTAAGGTGGAAGTAGATATTCATCCTTTTTAAAAAAAAGCATAGCTAGTTATATCAAACTCCATTGATTGAAAAATTCTTTCCTTCCCAATTTGTAGTGTTTCCTTATTATAAAGTACTGTATGATTTGGACTCTTACTGAATTTTCACTTTGGTTCATTTGTCTTTTGAGGTGTTAATGAAACATTTTTATCTTGTTGAGAAAGTTCTTTCATCCTTCCCCCTCCCCCTAAAATTAATTGGCTGTTCCCAAATGTTAATTGATTTTTCCAGTTGAGCCATAGAATGCATCTGTTGAATCTTGTCCCATACCAAATTGTGTTCCCCTGATAACATTTGGAGATTTAGTGAAAAAATGTCATTACTTGTCTTGACTTATTCAAATCTCTGTGTTCCCCTTCATATAATTCTGGAGTTTACACATAGATTCTGTGCATGTAAAACTTATTTTATATATTTTAACTTACTGTGAATAGATTTTTCCCCTCTCTGTATTTTTTAGGTGGTTTTGGCTGATACTGAAAAGCACAATTGATTTTTTTGTGTTTTGTTGGTATCACCTCACTGAACTAGTATTTTTTAATAGTTTTTACTACTCTAACTGTAGTGTATGTTATTTATTTTTTATAAAAAGAACAAATACCTAAAAGTGTGAATGATTATTTTGGACAGTATTGCATTATAAATGTTTATTTTAAAATAACCTATGCTTGTTTTCAGAAGAAAATTTCAGAGCAGTTTTTTTTTGGTAAATCTATTCTAATTTCTAGTGAAGTTTTATTATATGTCTGTTATCTAGTTATTTTTACACCTTTCAGGAACAGGCCTGTGTGTTTCTGGCTCTTAGAACAGTGCCTGACACATAGTAATATTTGGTAAATATTTTGAAAGTGCTTAATGTTGTCATTTATCCTTATTTTAGTATACATTGTTCTATTTACTCAATAATGAATTTCAGATAATTAGAAAACACTTATTCATGTGTTTGGGCATAATTCTTCTATGGAAAATGCAAGAATAAAAATATAGGTAGCATTAATAAACAGCAAATCAAATAACATTTGGACTTCCTTTGAATGGACAGGAAAAATACTATTTTTGAGAAGAAGTATCTTAAAATACCTATTATAATTTTTTGTTTTGCAGTAATGTTTGGCAAACAGCTTTGTCAAATTTTTATGGATGTCTGTATAGAAAATATTCATGATTATTTTTCATAGACATTAGTAATAAAGAACAGTTGAAAATACGACTTTTTTTTGTCATACTTTAGTGCTCTTATTAAGCAAGTGAATAAATCAATAGATGGAACAGCAGATGATGAAGATGAGGGTGTTCCAACTGATCAAGCCATCAGGGCAGGTCTTGAACTGCTTAAGGTAAATATGCTTATGGTGAAATTAAGTGCCTAATTAGATAACTGTTTAACATATATATAGTATATATTTTTTATTCTTGAGATTTGCTTAAGTTTTTATAGAAACTGAAGTAAAATTTTCTCAATCATTTTAGGTAATTTAGAAATTGCACATTTCCTCTAACATGTAAGCTAAATATTTTCAGGTTTAAATTGTATAATATAGCCTACCTAGTATTGTTACTTGATTATAATTTGAAGTTTTCATTAGTGAGCAAGGAAAGTGCTAGCCCTACCAAACATGGAGCCAAATTCTTCGTAAAACTCCATTTTATCTTTTATTTTGTTAGCTAAAATATACTACTGGCTTTTACTTATTATAAAAATATCAACTAGTTATTGACAACTTAGAAAATACAAAATTATAAAGAAGAAAACATAAGCCTATCACACATAAACATTCCTTTTGTTTTCCTTTTAATTTTAAGAAAATGCACACTTACATAGTTGAGATCAGACTGAATATATACAATTTTGTATCTTGACTATTTTCCCTTATTATAAACATTTTTATCAGTGTTTTTTAAGAAGGTTTTTTAAGAGTGTCAAAAATCGTTTTTGGCTGTTATTTATTAGATGGATGCTTTGGGGCAGGTTCATTGCCTCCAGTTCTTCATCTGTAATGGAGATAATAATAGCACTTACCTCACAGAGGACTAAATTAAGTCATGAACATGAGTTTTTGAGCACAGTGTCTGGCTCATAGTAAAAATATAAAAAACATTATTTTTTGAAATGGTGATTAATCCACTTTTGCAGTGCCATGGAGTTCCCAACTATTTCCCTGGATATTTAGGTTTTTCTAATTTTATTCTTATAATCACTACAAAGATAAATACATCTAAGATCTCTTGGTGTTGTCTTTTTTTTTAATGCTGGAATATAAAGAGAATGATCATTTTCAAAATTTTTGGATGTATATAATTTAATAAAACTCCTTTACAGAAAAATTATACCCATTTATAATTCTGTCAGCAGTGAATGAATGTGCCTATCCTATCTTCACAAACATGGAATGTTATAAATCTTAGAGATTTGCTAATCTGATAAGTAAAAATAATGTTTTAATTTGTGTAATTATTGCAGTGAGGTACAATCATTAGTGTTTTCCCTATGGTGAATTCATTATTTTTACCCTGTGTTCATTTTCTCTCTCTCTCTCTCTATAATCTTGTGTTCATTTTCTACTGACATCTCAATTTTTTTGTTCTTTTTAACTGATTGAGATTTTTTATTCTCCTTGCTTTTTTATAGGACATATTTGATATATAAAAAATAAAATGTATTCTATTATATGTGTTATAAAGCATAGTAATAAAGTGAATACAGTGAAAAGTAAATAGGATGCTAACTCAAATAGAGTATTAACAATACTGTTGAAGTTCCCTGAGTAGTTTTTTTTCTGTGATTCACATCCCCCAGGTATAATTGTTTTGAATTGTTCTGTTGTTTGGGGTTTATTATTCATTCTCTTACTGTCCTTGTAGTTTTATCATCTTTGTATCTCTAAGTAACATAACTTATTTTGCTTGTTTCTGAATCTTACAAATATGGCATTATGTTTAATGTATTTTTCTACTGCTTGCTTGTTTTTACATTCCATGTTTGATTCCAGTTGTTTATTTTAAGCTTAACAATCCTGTCTGTTCAGAAGATTTTTATTGTTTTTGTTTTTCAATCTGAAATATAACCCATCTGGAATTTATTTTGGAAGTATATATTGTGGGGGAGGATCTAATTGGATTTTCTCCAAATAGCTGTGTATTTTTATCAGGACTATTTATTAAAAATCCCATCCATTTTCATTTTCTGTTCCTTCTTTATAATCTACTTTAATCTAAATTCTTAATGTATGCTTGGACTAAAAAGTTTTACTTTTTCTGTTTTGTTTCTTCTGATGTTAGTACAGTGTTGATTTGATAAATGTAACAGTTGTAAATGTTACAATAGCTTTTACGATCTGTTGTTTTACCCTCTTTCCTAGATAACTTTTTTCTAAAAATGTTATTAGTTTCTTCTAATGACCTTTATTTAGAAGACTAGAGCTATTTTGTTAAATTCTCTTTCTTTTCCTTTTCTCCTCATCCTCCTCCAAAAAACCCAAACATTAACTAAAATCTAAATTATTTTGAGTAGAATTGAGTAATTTAATTTTGAAAGAAATGACTTTGTTAGATCATGCAGTCTTCTACACTAGAACATATCTGTTACATATTTAAGTTTTAAACTTTATTTACAGTGCTCTCATGTACTTGTTAGCATAATTATTTTTATATTTGATTTGAGTATTTCCAGTATGTAATATTTTGGATTTATATTATAAAGATGGAAAGGGTTTACAGATCATTTTTATGACTCATTTTTTTAAGGTACTCTCATTTACACATCCCATCTCGTTTCATTCTGCTGAAACATTTGAATCTCTCCTGGCTTGTCTGAAAATGGATGATGAAAAAGTAGCAGAAGCTGCACTCCAAATTTTTAAAAACACAGGAAGCAAAATTGAAGAGGATTTCCCCCATATCAGATCGTAAGTTTATTCTGATAAATATACTAGAAAATGGAAAAATAATTTACTGTTTCTTGATTGATGTAATTGTTGGAATCTTTTAAGTTTTGAGGAAATCATGTCTAGGTTATCTTAAGTTTATACCGTTCAGTTTAGATTCTCATTTCCGGGGGAGATAGCCCTGATTGGTATTTTAGAAGATTCATGAAAATGTGGAGCAAACATGGCATTTCTTTTTGAAGCATTGATTTTGCTTAAATATTTTAATGGAAACAATTTTATAGTAAAACATTCTCTTGATATATCATGGCATAGAATAAACAGTTCACATAAATTTAAGGTCTAATGGGAAATTTCAAAGGAATTTCAGCAGGACTGTGCATAGGACTCTTCAGTATGTGATTAAAAGTATTGAATTGAAAATTTTCAGAAGCAGTGCTCTATTTGACTCAGGGAAGCATGGAATAAACCTCCTAACAGCAGTGTATTTTTGTGTGTGTTTCAGTATTTCCAAGAATTGGAAATTGTGCTGTTATCCTTGGGATTTCTAATGCTGGTTGATTATTCAAGATTCTGTAATACCTCAAAACAATAAGTCTTCATTTTCTATGGATCCCTGCTTACTTCTCTATATGCATCTCTCCACCTGTTCCTGGAGGGTATATCTGATAGTTGGTCCTGATCTTGCCATAGTCATTGGTGGTTAGTTTTACATCTACCTCATTACTTCTGGCTTAGCCAGTAGTCCAGTTAGTTGTGGCTGGGGTAGCATGCTTCTTCATTTGGAGGAAAAACCTCAGAAAGAGACTGGACAAAGGTAGCTCTTAAAATCTCAGGTACACTTTTTGTTATTCCTTTTTTTTCATATGAACTTAGTTCTGGAAACTATTACTAGGACAAAGGCATTATTTAAGTGATCATTGAAACATACCAGAATTTTGTAATCATATTCTCTTTGGCAAGAGTAAGAAACTTTATTGTTTAGAACTGACTTTTTGGGGCGCCCGGGTGGCTCAATTGGTAAGCGTCTACTTTTGGCTCTGGTCATGATCCCTGGGTCCTGGAATTGAGTTCCGAGTCTGGCAGGGAGACTGCTTCTCCCTCTTTCTCTGCCCTTCCCCCCTGCTCATGCTCGTACTCTCTCTCGACTAAATGAGTAAAATCTTTAAAAGGAAAAAAAAAGAACTGACTTCTTAATTTTTAAGGGAATGCAGAGCATGAATTTTCCTTTGAATGGTGCTGTGATTCTCCAGATCAGAGATCAGTTTGGAGATACGCACAAACAATACATAACTCTGTATTACTGAATGCCCACTGACTGTACTATCTCATTTAAACCTTTTAACAGTTTAGTAAAGTGTAAAATATCCTAATCTTCCAAGTGAGAAATCTGATATTCACTCGAGGTAAATGGTTTTGGGTCATATAGCTAGCAAGTAGCAGAGTGAAGATTTGAACTTAGGCCTGTTTGTCTGAATGCCTATGGTGCCATATCCATAATGGCACAATTCCTTTCTTAATTAGGGTTTTGGGCAAGTTTTAGTTTGATTTATTCACTGGAGGTTTTTATTTTTATTCTAGACTGTCTTTCCTAGCACCCTTTATATCTTAAAGAAACTTTGATATATTTGTAGCACTACAAGAGCAAGGTTGAAAGGTGGACATTTTAGAACATGCAAAGGGCATTTTAAAACATCTGCTTTAATATGGAACTGAAGTACTTAAAACTATTTGATTTATATGCTGAGTATATTTCAAATGTTTCTCATGAGGAAAATTAACTGATATTGAATACCTGCTGTGTGTGCATGCACTGTTCTTGATGAAGTAGCTCATATATATCTTCCAGTAGATAAAAATGTATGCAGATTTTATGTTTTAAATGATTAAATCGAGTGAGTCAATACTGAGGAAAAATGATAGAGTTGAGTGTTTATTAAATTATCTTCCCTTGAATTCACCAAAGTAATTCCAAAGAACCAAAAGAAAAATGTATCTAAGTAGAAGCTACCACAAACTGGACAGAATTGTAGCTAAATAAGTCATCTAGAAGGAATTGAATGTGAGAACATTGACAGTTGTTAACACATATTCCTGAATCAGGAGAATAAGGGAATGGATAGTAAGTGTTCTGTTGTTTGCTAATTTAGAGGAGGAGATTGAGGTATGGGCAGGCTTTGAGAGAAATAAGGAAAGCCTAATTTCTGCTGTCATAGAACTAAAGAAGAGACTTGTGGTCACACCATTTTTCTTTGGGCTGACCTGTTTTCCTTAGCAGGAGGAGCAAAGCTTAGAGGTGAGGCTTAGAGTAGAATTGTGACGCAAATGTCTTATTACCAACTTTACAGGCACAGAAAAAATTGTGTGCTTCCCCACTAAACAAAAATGATGATGTACTATGGTTTCCGTTCTGACTCCTCCTGTCTCTTAGGAGTCTGGTTTACCCCCAGAGTAGGCAGATGTGCCAAAACTAAGAGTCCTTTTATAGCATAGGATATAGCCATAGTTCAGGTGGAGCTAGTTCTCATCACTGGCAGGGTTTTGGTAGACTCGGAGAGAAATTACACAGAGATAAAGGACTTGCTACGTTTAGTCCCAGGTCCTTCCTCCATGCTACTTACTTGGCCAAGTGATTAATGAGTTGGGAGCTTTGATGTTAATTTTTTAAGAGAGGCACCTGATGTTTAGTCATTAGATGTTAATTTTTTAAGAGAGGCACCTGATAATTCAGTCATCAGGGAGATGCTATCTGCTTTAAATGGCAGAGCCAGAGAATTTCTCTTATTCAAAGATGCGTTAACAGAGTACAAATAAATTAACGTGAAACCTAAGCAGATATTTTAGTATTCCAAAGAAAACTGATAATCAGTATTTGGAAGAATTGAATTTTTCTAGGAAAAAAAATTTTAAACCATTCTAAACGCCAAGAAAGTTGAGCAGCAAATGATATCTGCAAAAATAAGAGAACAAGAAATATATATAAAAAAAGGGAAGTGGCAGGACTAAGGATAAAGAAGACAGGAACATACTTGTATTATAATTTATTATAAGCAGCAAGGAGCAGAGTAAACAATATAGAAAATATGATTAGTAAGCTAGAGATAGAGCATGAGGAAATTGTATAGAACGTGGAAACAGTGGGCATAGAAATGAAGGCAGTTAAAGAAAATCATTTGCAGATAGTGAAAAGCCCTAATTGGTTTCTGTGAAGGAAACAACAGAATAATGGAAAATGGAAAATAGTTAAAAAAAAAAAAAAAAAAAGATAATGTTTAGAGTGAATGAAAATGTCAATCCGGAGATCAAGAGGACTCATGTTTTAGGAACACATTCTGGTGGAATTTACTGAATTTTCAGGGATTACAGAAGTGATTTCACAAACATCAATAGCAAAGAAAAGGAAGTGTATTTTGTACAATGGAAAAATAAAGAGGTTCACTTCTTTCAACCACATAAGATTTCTGAAGTTAATGATTCAACAGCTAGAGAGTTTTCAGGGACAAAGAAGAATATAACTGAAGAATTTCCTGAGTAGCCACATTGTGCTTAAGGACAAGTGAAGGATATTCTTTAGGACATAAAGACTCAGGAAATGTATTAATGACCCGCTTTATATTGTGAACTTTGTCTACCAAGGTATATACTTTTTCCCTTTGCATTCAGTTTTGCTTAAGCCCCTAAATCCAACTTTTGTTTTCTTTTTGTTTGCATATCTGATTTGTCTTTTCTTATCGTTTTTTTAAATTTTAGATGTGTCTATATCTACTTTTTAAATATTTGAAAACCTGGATTTTACTTTTAAGGATGATGTAAATAAATAAAATTGGCTCAAGAAGAATGGGAGAAAACCTAATTAGGCTGTAATTATAAAAAAAAAATTTTTTGAGAAAAATATCCTCTAATAAAAAGTGCCAGTAGAAGTGTGTGTTATAGGAAGTATTTCAAATCTACAAGAAACCAAGGATTCTAATTCTTTTTAATTGTTTAAAGCATAGAGGGAAAAAAAAAAAGCATTCAGATTACTTCTTACATAAAGCCAAGATAACTAGCAGGAGTGCTAAAACTGGATAACAGATATTCCCTCAAAAGAAAAGACAGATCTTACTAATATTACTGCAAAAATTATAAGTAAATTTTTAGTAAAAAGAGAGTTTACTACATTAAAACAAAATATACTAATGGCTGGGGCTCCTGGTTAGCTCAGTCAGTTAAGCATCTGACTTTGGCTCGGGTCATGATCTCAGGGTCCTGGGATTGAGCCCTGTGTCTAGCCCCATGTAGGGCTCCGGGCTCCTGTCTCTGGGTTCTGGGCTCCGGGCTCAGCGGGAGTCTGCTTCTCCTTCTACCTCTCCCCCCTGCCCCCACTGTGCTCTCTCTCACAAATAAAATCTTAAAAAAAAAAAAAAATCTTAAAAAATATATATTATGATCAAATGTGGTTAATTTCAGGAATACAAAGAAGGTTGGTATTAGTAAGCCTCATATACATGTTACAATTTACTATAAAATTGAGTAAAAGGGAAAAGGGCACATGGTAGGTCATTCTGATAGATACTAAAAGGGCTTCTGATAAAAAAAATGAGTCTTATTTATAATTAAACCCAATAAAATAGCATTGTCTTTATAACATAATAAATTTGTCTCAAACCCGGTAAGAATCGTTGTATAGTGAACACTAGAAGAATTCCCAGTAGAATTAGGAACAAAATGAGGAAAATAACACTATCTCTGCCATGATTTAACATTGCTTTAGAAGCATTAGCCAATATAATTAAATAAGAAAGTAAGAGGTACAAGTGTTGGAAAGGAGGAAGCAAAGTTACCGTATTTCATGGAAAATCCAAGAGAATCAACTGAAAAACTACCAAAACCAAGATAGCCAAAGTAAGTATGTAAAAATTCAGAGCTTTCCTTATATACCACTAACAACTGTTTTGAAAATACTGTAGGAGTAAAAACCAGAAGACCTAGGAGTAAAATATACAAGAAATTTGCAACCTTATAATAGTGAGTGAAGGAATATAATATTTAATGAAAAAATTAGAAAAGTTACATTAACCACTAAGTAACTGGCAAGCTGTTTTGAAAGGAAAAATCAATATAGACTGCTTATCTTGATTTTTTCATATATTTGAGATAAGTCCAAGATTATCAAAGATTTTATAAAATGAATTAATAAATATTAATAACCAGCACATTTCTGTAATTCCTTTTTTTTTGTGGTGGCTGACCACGTCATGAAATATTGATGGATTGTACAATTAAATATCCATTTGTTGAAATATATTTACAGAGCTTCTACTGTATATAAGGTACTGGAGTACATAAGGTTCTGTTGGAATGAACAGACTCTGAGGGAGAATACCATTTAGACAAATGGAAATGGTATGCTGGGAAACTATTTTCAATATTCATAACTTAGAAAAAGTTAATATGTCTAATGTATAAAGACTCTTAACAGAAATATAGCAGGTTTCACAGTAGAATACTAGCAAAGGAAATGAAAAGGAAAGTCATAAACTGGAAATCCTTCCAGCCCCTCAAATCAAGAAAAGACATTTATGCCAATTAATACTAATTGAGGCAAATACAAATAAAAACATGTATGTGCTATAACTAGTGTTAGCATTCCAGTGATGCTCTCTTGATTGAATTATAAATTGATTCAGCTTTTCTGGGTTGGTAATGTGGTAGGTAATACATACAAACTTAAAATGTGTGTAGTCTTCAGCACTGCAGTTTCATTTTCAGGAACTTATCCCAGAGATAATTAGAAAAGATATCTACCTAATGATGATGTGGGTCAGGGTCCAGTCAGAGAAACAGAAACCATATCAGGTATTTTAAACATAAATAAATTAATATATATGTTTGAAGGATGAAAGAGCAACAGGTTGCTTTGGTAACCCAGAATTTATGAATTCCTGGAAGCAGCAACCACCCTTAGGGCTGGAGGAACCACTGAGAAGTGGTGTTAAGGACTGTCCATTGGATGGAAGAGCCCTGTCAATATTGCCCAGCCAGCTGACCAGAATGCCTAAAGAAGCTCTGGGGTCTCTTATTGCAAGAACCTAACAGGAAGCCAGCTGTTGAGGGAGTCTAGAAAGTGTAATTTCAGATTTATATCTCCAGGATCTGCTCAGAGCAGATTATGGCAGGCTTAAAGCTTAAAGCTCAGAAACAATATAAATAACTAGCATAAGGATGTTCATAGTTTTGTTGTTAAGATGAAAAAAAAAAATCTAAAACATCTAAATGCTCATCAGTAGGAGATTGGTTAGAGTAGTTGTGGTATAGCTATCCACTAAAGAGCCATATGACCATTAAAATTATTGTTTAGCCATACTTGACATAGAAGGTTCTCTCCAGCATTGTTGGTGAAAAAGTGTTTCCAAATACTATATATTTTGTATCCTCATTTACTTAATATATGTATGCATATGTAGAGAAATTTTAGACCTATATTCACCAAAATGTTAACAGTAATTATTTCAGGGTAGTGGAATTTTGAGTTTTTTCTTCAGTGGTTTTTAAATGTTTTTCAGTTTTGTTTGCATTTTCTACATGTGTATGATTATCATCGGGGGAAAAAACCTTGAATTGGAAAATCAGTATTACAAGGGAATAAAGTATTTCTTTTAATAGGAACTTATTAATAGAAAAAGCAATCAGAAGATAGTTGTTTCATTTACATTTCACTAACATCTCAGACTCTGCCTAGTACTTCAGAATTCTTGAAAGTATTTTTTCTTTGTTTGTCTGTTGTTTTGGTTTATTTCTGGTTTCTGTTTAAAGGGGTATGCAAAACAGTGGATGAGCTTAAAATTTCTCATTCTGTCTTTAAAAATTCTAATCAGAATTGCTTTTTACTTGTGTGTGACCTGTAATTTTCTCTTGATTACTAAGAAAAGGGATTATGGATGTTTGTATTGGCAAGTCTGATCTATGAGAAGACATAATCTTATCCAGGGAGTTTAGTTACTGAAGTCACTAGAAGATAATTTTTCATTTCACAAAGAAGCCATAAACCATAGACTAAAAGGATCATTTGGTGAGACTCTTATTTTTTATACATTTTATTACTGAAATTTTCAAACATACAGGGAAGTACCTAGAATATTATAATGAACTCCCATATATCCAATAACTAGCTTATGTATGAATAACTTAAACAGCTGCTTTTGTTTAATTTATAATTCTACTTACTCCCCATTCCCCTTATATTTGAAAGCAATGCCAGACTATATATACCATTTCATCTGTACATCTAAGTTTCTCTAAAAGATAAGAACTCTTAAAAAAAATAAGCATAATGTCTTTATCACATAGTTGACATTAATTGTTTAACGTTAATAATATCCAATTTTCTCAAAAATTAATTTTTAGTAGCCTTTTTTTTTTTTTTCAGGATCCACATTGTTATTTGTTGATAAATCTCTTAGAGTGCCTTGTTTCCTGTAGGCTCCCCCTCCAATTTTCTTTTTCTCTTTGTATTTGATCAAGAAACCAGGTTTCTTTTGCAGAGTTTCACACAGACTGATTTTTGCTAATTGTGTGCCTTTGGCATATTTTAATGGGTTCCTTATATTTTCTGTAAAGTGATAGTTGAATGCAGAGACCTGGTTGGATTCCAGTTCAACTTTTTTGTTGTTACAGGACCACTTTATAGATGGTGGTACGTTCCATCAGGAGGCACATGATATCTGGTTATTTCTCTTCTTATGATAGTTAGAAACTGATGATACTTAGTAATTACTGGTGATATTCTGTCATTCTTCACTTATTAGCTGAATACTTTTATAAAGAGGAACTTCCTATCTATTCTTTGGTTCCCCAGTGTGTTGTTTTTTGTGTGTGTTATAGAACAGTGTTCAAAATAGTGAGTTTACTAGCATCCTCCAAATGTGACCAGTTAAATTGTTATCTTTTTAAAATATCATGCTCAGATTTGTTTGTATACATACATTTACCATTTCTGTCAGTCTTCATTTTTTAGATACCCATATTTTCATCTGGTATCATTTTCTTCTTGAATAACTTTATTATTTCTTATTGTATAGTTCTCCTTGTAAGTAATAATCTCAGCTTTTCTTCATCTGAAAAAAATCTTTATTTTGCCTTCATTTTTGAAAGGTATTTTTTTCTCAGAATAGAATTCTAGACTGACAGTTATTTTCATTTAGTACCTAAAAGATGTCACTCCATTATTTTCTGGACTTGCATAGTTTTTGATGAAAAGTGTTCCTCTGTATGTATTGTTTCTCTGTTATGTAATGTGTATTTTTTTTTTTGGACAGTTTTTAAGATTTTTATCTTTATCGCTGTTTTTACCAAATTGATAATGGCATGTCTTGGAATGGTTTACTTTGTGTTTCTTCTGCTTGAGGCTTATTGAGATTTGGGGGACTGTGGGTCTATTTCCATCAGATTTAGAAAAATTGTGGCTGATATTTCTTCAAATATTTTTTTCTGTTCTCCCCTCCTCACCTCTTTGTTTTCTGGGACTCTGGTTTTCTGTATTTTTGACTACTTAATATTGTCTTACAGGTCACTGATGCTCTGTTCTTACTTTTTTTCTCTGTCTTTTTTTTGTTTTGTTTTATTTTATATAGTGTCTGTTGCTATGTCTTAAAGTTCACCGATGTTTTCTTCTGTAACAAAAAATCTACTTTTGATCCTATTAGTATATTTTTCATTGCAGGCTTTGTATTTTTCATATTTAGTAGTTCCATTTAGTTTTTTTTAAAGTATTTCATTTCTGTCCTCATCATGTTCATGTTTTCTTCTTGGGCATATGGAGCATATTTATAACTGCTGTTTTAGTGTCTTTGTTAATTTTGTCACCTGTGTCACTTCTGGACCTGTTTCTGTTGGTGAATTTTTTTCCTGGTTATGTATTACAAGGTTCTTTCTACTGTGGCTGGTGGAAACACGAATCACTAGCAGACTTGTGCGTCTAGGGAATTTTTTGGCTTACTGCTTTCTAGTGTTCTTTTCCTGGTCTCGGGTAGTTTTTTTCTCATGCATGGCAAAACTGATCATTATTCAGCCAAAGACTTGAGACACCTCTCTGTGGATCTCCAGAATGCAAGCTCTCTTGCTGTCTTTGTAGCTCCCTCCTCTGTGGAACTCTGCCCTAGAAATTAAAGCTGCCTCAACTCCCATCTTGGTCTCCCTCAACTCTGTGCGACCACCAGGCTCTAATTGGGTTACTTCTCCTTACATGGCAGTCTGGAGCTTTGCATGCAGTAAGTGGGGATAGATGTAGGACTCTTCTAGTGTGTTTCCCATCTTTTAGGGATTATGGTCATGTGCTGCCTGTTGCCCGGTGTTTAAACCTTTAACATGTTTGTCTGTTTTCTGCTTGCTTAAGGTAGGAGAGGATGTCCCATCTCAGATATACTGTCATCATGTAAAGCAGAAGTCTTCTCAGTATAGTTTCAATTCATACATTTTTTTTGTAAATGAATGAAAGTAAACATCTTTTCACACATCACAGGGTAATTTGTGTATCTATTTTTGAAAAGCTTTCTATTTTTTTTTATGACCAACCCATTTGTCCATGATATTGCTGGTCATTCTGTATTTGGATAAAGTCTTTACGTTAGGGATATTAACCCTTTCTTTGTGAAACGAAATGCAGAATTTCCCCTCAATTTGTCACTTGTCTTTTTATTATATTTTGCTGTTGGTGTCTTTGTGATACTCAGTTATTATTGTGATTACTGTATATCTGAATTCTTAGTACTGGAACACTGGGTTGGTATTGGACAAGAAGGTGGATTCAGAAGTTGCTTACACTGTGAGATGTTTGAATAAATAGTTGAACCAAGAGATCCTGCTGTATTCAGTATTCATTCTAAGTTTTTGTGTAGTGTAATAATACCATACCTGAATGTTCTTCCAGGTAGCTACATGACTCACTCCTTACTTCCCTCAGAACTCTGCTCAAGTGTTACTTTATCTGAAAGGTCTTCTGTAACCACCTTCTTTCAAATTGTAATATTCACACACCACTCCCCACTCCCTATCCTGTCCTCTTTTTCTTTTCCTTTTTTTCCTCCACAACAGTTACCACAATTTGACATAACACATATTTTGCTAATTTATGTATTATCATTTGTCTTGTTCCTAATATGCTAGTAGCGTGAAGGCAAGCATTGGGACCTTTAATAGTGCCTCAGACCTAGTAAACACTTAATTTTTATAGGCTTTATAATAAGATTTCCATTTATGTAGGTTGTGCTGGTATGAAGTGAAAGATGAATCAGAGCGGGGAGAGACTTGAAAAACAGTTTAGGTCCCATTATAGTGGTCTTATGTATAAGGTGGCAGCAGCTTAGCTGGAGTGATAGCAGTGAGAATAAAAAAGAAAAGACTAATGGGATTGACATTAAGAAGAAATGGGTTACCATCCATGTTTCTGTTTAGAATTGTTAAGTAAAAAGGAGGGGAAAAAACCCTTGTATTTGGATTATATTTTTAATGTAGCTGTTTATGAAGCAAATTAGAGACCATTGAAAATGAGTTCAGGTAGATTTTTTTTGTTCTTATAAAACATTACCTAAAAAAATACAAATGGTCAAGTATCTAGTGGAGTCTTGCTGATTTTTCTGGTTTATTGTTTTTCTTTCTTTTTTTTTAGAGCTTTGCTTCCTGTTTTACATCACAAATCTAAAAAAGGACCCCCCCGCCAAGCCAAATATGCCATTCATTGTATCCATGCGATATTTTCTAGTAAAGAGACCCAGTTTGCACAGATATTTGAGGTAAAAAGAAAAAAATTGTTTGTTTCATATGTTATAGTTAAAAAACACATATTAATGATTTTATAGAATGTTCACATTTGGAGCTGTATCATTTTATAGTATGTTTTCAGAATTTGAATCAGTATAATCAATTTTGATGAGTGGTTAAAATATGAAAATATCTGATTATTCAGATGTTTAGTACTAACAACTTCAGAAATCAAACAATTGTATAATATTTTTTGACATTATACATTTAGGGTTAGGAAACTTTTTTGGTAATAAGCAATTACATATAAAATCGTACTTATTGATAATAGGTAATAGATGATTCTGTCAGTTTACAGGTTTGAAAATTAGAGTTCTGTTTATGAGATACTGCTGAAGTATGTGGAATTTTGTCAGTACTAATTGGTATAGTAATATAATTGGTATATAAAACAAACAAATTTATACTTACATAATCACTGACCTAATTTTATGTCAGATTAAATTGTGTTTTTTAAATATATATTTCATATTATTTTTTCTACCCTTTAAGTTACTATTACCCTTCCTAAGCATTGCATTTTATTTTAATATACTGTAATCTGGGGCTATCTTTAGTATTCTTATTAGATACTTAGCATTTTTACATAAAATCCAAACTTGTAATTTTAGTTCAGGAGCCTTGAGTGAAATCAAAACAGTTCGGAAATTATGCTGAAGCTACTGTTTTAGAAACATTTATGCTAACTTTTTCATCTTTTCATGTATTATGCTAAAGACCTGAACAAGGAAGAAAAGTAGTTGTCTTTATTGTATATCCTCTTGCTGTATATAGCAAATAATTTATTTTAAATTTTGTGCATTTTGGGGGGAAGGTATTTTCTGTGGTCTGTTTTTGTATATCAGAATGGCTTTAATGAATTCATGTTGATTTAGAAAGCTTTTGTTTTTCTTGATTAATCTCCTTTCAGTGGTGATAAGGAGCAGGATAATGCTGATAATAACTTGAATTTGTAGGGTGCTTTTATTTTCATTTTGATATTATATATCTGATATTTTATCTTTACCATAACCTAATCTGTAACCCTTCTGCTCTAATGTATAGGTTTGCTAGCTTTCTGAGAAAAGGTTTCCTAGAGCTGTCTTGTCTGGCCTTCATGAGATTGCTATTAATCCAGGGTCTGACTATTAATTTTGCTTTTCCAGAAATGACTTTATTATCTTCTTGTGTAAAATTGTCACACTCATTATGGAAAAAAACTACATGGTCATATTTTTATTTATAATGTAAACAAGGTGGCATTTGTGTACAATGGAAGTATTGAGGGAAGTCATCAAGAATAGCAAGATGCAAACTCATTTAAATATACTTTTGATTAAAAGAAGCCTCACATTACTCTAATACGTTGGGAAAGAACAGTTTCGTATTGTTTTTTGAGCCTAGAATTTTTGGTGTTCAGTATGGGAGGACAGCATCGACTCTATTAAAAGTGTTACTAAAATTTTTAATAATATATTTACTTGCTTCCAAATCAAAAGACACAAAACAAATCCAAATAGTAAAATAGTAAGTTTTCTCCTCCACCTCAGCCCTGTGTACCTAGCCACCCAGTTCTCATTCCCAGAGGTAACCAGTGTTACCAGTTTCTAAGATACTTTTCTGGAGAGTATTTATTCACATACAAGTAACATAATACACATACATATGTGCGCACACACAAATACATACATTTTGTCCCCTTCCCTTTTTGCTTATGACAGTGATAATATACTATAGTCACTCTTCTGATTTCTCTATTTTAAAAATTTAACATTACATTTTAGATATTATTCTATATGGGCATACAAAGAGTCTCATTCTTTTGTCATGGCAAAATGTGTGTTAATGATTGGGTTTTCTATCAGAATAATAAAAATAATTTCATTAGTTGTGGTACTTAATATTTGATGTTATAAAAATCCACACAAATGCATGTGACTTTGTATAATAAAAGCTTATTTCTGGCTCCTGAAAAAAAGTCCAGTTGGGTGTTTAGATTGCATTCTAGTCAGTGGTTTAGTCCCATAGACTTTTTTTTGACAAGTAGCTTCTCTTTAAGTCCCACTGGATCCTTGGTATTAAGCCTGCCAGTGAGTAAAGAGAGAGAATATGGAGAAGATACATTTCTCATACTTGCCTCAATGTGGGCATGGCATACCTCACTTTTACCCCCAGTCTGTTAACCAGAGCTTATTTACATATTCTCATCTAGCTGCAGAGGACGCTGCATGTATAGCCATCCTTTTGCCCAGGAAGTAGAACAAAAGTGGATATTGCTGAGCCCTATCAGTCTCCCATATTCATGTAATGTGGTCATAAAATATACATAATATGATTCTCCATGCTGAAATTTTTTTTTTTACCTACTTCTAAGATACAACTTGGGCAAAACCTGACAATATTTAAATGCCTTTTAGACTTAAATAACTTATAGAAATTTAAATGTAAGCTTAAGCTACTACTTAACACCATGTATATGTCTTGAAACCGCTGTAATTTTTTTTGTTATTTGAACATGAAATATGTGAATAGTTTATTTCCATATTTATAGAGTTGAATGTGTTTTCTTTTCTCATTTTTAGCCTCTGCATAAGAGCCTAGATCCAAGCAACCTGGAACATCTCATAACACCGTTGGTTACTATTGGGCATATTGCTCTCCTTGCACCTGATCAATTTGCTGCTCCTTTGAAGTCCTTGGTAGCTACTTTCATTGTGAAAGATCTTCTCATGAATGATCGGGTAATTGATACTTTTTTGACCTGTGTTCTTAGCGTTATCTTCTAAAATTTTATTCAACAAAGAGAGAAGTGAAATGATGCAAGTAACACTTCCATTTGGCTGCCTTCTTTTAGGTTTCCTATCTTTTTTAACATGCTGTCACCTCCAGTAGAACAACATTGAAACATCTCTTTAGTTGAGCATAGGCATGTAACCTGCAATGCATTCCTTGATAAATACAAAATATCATTTGGTTCTTTTTCATCTTTACAGTAGGTTAATTTTTTATAATAACATCTATTTTAAAAAATGTGAAGACTGACAGGCTAGTTCACGGTATGGTTGTCATGACAGTAGTTGTTTCTTTCTCTTCATGTAGTAGAGAATTAAAAGAGCACTGGGAGAAAACATTAGGAAAGAAATAGTGATTTTGTCTGTCTTCCATTTGTCTTTGGAGCAGTGCTTGTTTGGGTGTGGGAGAACTGATGCCTTACAGTCACATGGAGTTTTATGTATGTGTGTGCGTATTTATGTGTACACACACACGCAAATGTGCCTGTGCAGACATATGTAACCATCAGTTTTGTGTCTATAGTGTGCTCAGCACTGTACTGGGTTCTTTGGAGAATTAAAAAAAGTATAAGATAGTTTCTCCTCTTAAAATACAGTTACAGTTCTTGCAATGTATAGCTATATTACTACATGTTTCATATCTGTCATTCTTAATATGCTTTAATACTATTAATACTTTTAAACAAATTTGTTATGGAAAAATACTTTGTGGAGATTATAGTCAAGATAATTGTATGTATTAGATCTCTAATGATTTGTGACTGTTTAACTTTAGTTGACTAGAGCCCTGTAATTTGAAGACAAGTGGCTCCTGTGTTAATTACCATTGTCTCTGGCTGTGTTCTTTAGCTGTGTCTCTCAGTTTTCTTCCCCTTAAGTACAGTATTTCATATGTTCTTTAAGTCATGTATGTTAATCATGTGTTTAAAGTTTTCTGAATCCTTACTGTGTTTTGTTTTCTTTAATGAAAAAATTTTGTTGAGATAAAATGTATCAGAAAAGTGTACACTTTTTAAGGGTATGGTTCCTTGAGTTATCACAAAGTTAACATTTTTGACCAACTGATAATCCAGGTAAAGAAATAGAATATTACCAGCCCCCAAAAGCTCCTGTGTCTTTTTATTATTATTATCCCCTCCATTCTCCCTGAAGATAACTATTATCCTGACTTCTAACACCAAAGATTAGTTTTACCTATTTTTGAACTTTTATAAATGGAATCATACAGAGTAAATTTTTTATGTCTGGCTTCCTTCACTCAGTATTACATTTGTGAGATAAACCCATCCTGTTGTATATTAGTGGTTTGTTCGTTTTTGTTGCTATAGAGTATTCCATTGTTCATATATACCATGAATCTGTTCTCTTGCTAGACATTAGGTTATTTCCAATATTAAATGCATACAGTTGTTACAAATACTCTTTTACATGTCATTTTGTGCACTAATGTATGCATTTCTGTTGTAGTGTAATGCTGTATCTTAGAGTATGTATAAGTTGTTTTATTTTTTTTTAAAGATTTATTTATTTATTTGAGAGAGAGAGAGAGAGAAAGCATGCATCCATGCACGAGTCAGGGAAGCGGGGAGGAGGGGAGGGAGATGGAGAGAATCTCAAGCAGACTCCCTGCTGATTGAGAAGCCCAATACAGGGCTCAATCTCACAACCCTGAGATCATGACCTGAGCCAATACCAAGAGTCGGACAACTCAACCAACTGAGCCACCCAGGGACCCCTGTATAAATTGTTTTAGTACGTTTTGCCAAATTGTTTTTCTTTCTTTTTTTTTTTTTTTGCCAAATTGTTTTTCAAAGTGATTATACCAGTTAACATTCTTATATGTGCTGAATGAGAGTTCTAGTTGTACCATTTCCTTGACTGTACTAGATATGCCAATCTTTAACATTTTAGCTATTATGTGAATGTGTAATGAATAGTGTGCCCTTAGGCACTTTTTCATATATGTATTGATATTTTGGCTGTCCTCTTTTATTAAGTGTCTGCTCAAGCCTCTTCCACATTTTTCTATTAAATTGTCAGTCTCTTTTATTCACTCTTAAGATTTCCTTATGTATCCTGTTGGCAATATGTTTAGCAGATACCTTTTCCCACTTTGTAACTTGCTCTCTCACTCTCTTAGTGGAGATTTTTGATGAACAGAAGTTCTTAATTTGGGCGCCTGGGTGGCTTAGTTCGTTAAGCGGTCTGCCTTTAGCTCAGGTCATGATCTCAGGGTCCTGGGATTGAGTTCCGCATCCAGCTCCCTGCTCATCAGGGAGCCGGCTTCTCACTCTTCCTCTGCCCCTCCCCCTCGCTGCTTGTGTGCTATCAAATAAATAAATAAAATCTTTAAAAAAAAACTTTAAAAAAAGTTCTTAATTTTAACAAAGCCCATTATTTTCTTTTTAGTTAGTACTTGTCCTTTTTGTCTACCCCAAGGTTGTGAAAATAGTCCCTGTATTATTTTCTAGAAGTATGGTAATATACAAGCCTCTAACCACATGTAGCTATTTAAGTTTAAACTAAATATAATTGTAAATGTATTCACACATTTCAAGTGCTCACTAGCCACATATTGCTAGTGTTGGACAGCACAGAACATTTCCAGCATCTCAAAGTTCTGTTAGACAGTGTTGCTCCAGAAGCTTTATTTATTTAACTTTCACATTTAGCTATATAATCTATTTAGAATTGTTTTTTATATGTGGTATGTGATAAATGTCAAGATTCATTGTTTTATTTCCATCTGACCCCGCACCATTTATTGAAAAGACTGTCTTCCGTGCTGCATTTTTTTTTTAATTGAGGTGAAATTCACATAACATAAAATGGTTAATTTTAGTCACATTTTAGTACATTCACAGTTTTTGTGACTACCACCTCTATCTATTTCCAGATCATTTTCATTAAGCAGTCATACCTCATTTCCCCCAGCCCTGGGCAACCACCAATCTCCTGTTTGTCTTAATGGATTTAACTATTCTGAATGTTTTTTATAAATGGAATCATACAATATGTGACTTTTTGTGTCATTCTTCTGTCACTTAGCGTAATGTTTTCGAGGTTCATCCACATTGTAATATGTATCAGTACTTCATTCCGTTTTATGGCTGAATAATATTCTGTTGTATATATTTATCACAATTTGTTTATCCATTCATTCATTGATGAGCATTTAGGTTGTTTCCACCTTTTGAATACTGTGAAAAGTGCTGCTATGAATTTTGTGTTTGAGTATTTGTTTGAATACCTGTGTTTAGTTCTTTAGATATATTCCTAGGTATATACCTTTGCTGGATTATATGGTAATTCTGTGTTTAGCTTTTTGAGGAACTGACAAATTGTGTTCCACAGAGGCTACACCATTTTACCTTCCTACCAGCAGTGTATGAAAGTTCCAATTTCTCCTCATCCTCGCCAACTTATTATTTTCTGTTAATTTGATTATAGCCATCCTGGTGAGTGTGAAGTGGTATCTCATTTTGGTTTTGATTTGCATTTCTCTAATGATGTTGAGCATCTTTTGATGTACTTATTAGCCATTTGTGTATCTTTTTTGGAGCAAAGACTATACAAGTCCTTTGCTCATTTTTTAGGTTGTATTTTTTTTGAGCGTTAATAGTTCTTTATATATTCTAGATACAAGTGTCTTGTCAGACACATGGTTTGCATTTATTTCTTCCATTCTGTAGGTTGTCTTTTAAGTTGTCCTTTAATTTTTTTTATTGAGCTAGAATTGACATATAACATTATTTTTTTTAAGTTTTTTTTTTTTTTTAAAGCTTTTATTCATTTACCTGTCACAGGGAGAGAGAGAGAGAGAGAGAGCGTGTGCACAAGCAGGGGGAGCTGCAGGCAGAGGGGGAAGCAGGCTACCTGCAGAGCAAGGAGCTCCATGCGGGACTCGATCCCAGGATTCTGGGATCATGACGTGAGCCAAAGGCAGATGCCTGACTGACTGATCCACCCAGGCATCCCATAACATTATATTATTTTGATGTGTATAACATAATGATTCAATATTTTATATATTGTGAAACGATCACCACCATAAGCCTAGTTAGTATCCATCCCACACAGTTACAAATTTTTTTTCCTGTGAAAAATCTAATTTAAAGATTTACTGTCTTAGCAACTTATCAAATACACAATAACTGTAGTCACCATGCTGTACATTACATTCCATGACTTATTTATTTCATAACTGGAATTTTGTACCTTTGACCCCATTCAGCCATTTTGCCCACCTACGCCTGCCTCTGGGCCCTACCAGTCTATTCCATGGATCTTTGATACTAGCCAGTCTGATAGATGTGAGGTTATATCTCATTGTGATTTTGATTTGCATTTCATTGATGATTAGTGATGTTGAGCATCTTCTCATGTGCCTGTGGGCCATCTGTATGTCTTCTTCGGAAAAATTGTCTATTCAAGCCCTCTACCCGTTATTTTTTTTTAAACATTTTTTAAAAAGATTTTTTTTATTTATTTGAGAGAGAGAGAAAGCACAAGAGGGGGAAGGGTCAGAGGGAGAAGCAGACTCCCCGCAGAGCAGGGAGCCCAATGTGGGGCTCTATCCTGGGATTCCAGGATCATGACCTGAACTGAAGGCAGACGCTTAACTGACTGAGCCACCCAGGCACCCTCTCTGCCCATTATTTAATTGGGTTGTGTTTTTTGCTGTCAAGTCGTATAGGTTCTTTATATATATTGGATATTAACCCCTTATCCGATGTATGATTTGCAAATATCTTTTCCTATTCAGTAGGTTGCCTTTTCTTTTTGTTGATGATTCCTTTACTGTGGAAAAGATTTTTAGTTTGATATTGTCTGTTTGTTTATTTTAGTGTTTGTTGCCCTTGCCTGGGAGACTGTTCCGAAAACATATTGCTAAGACTGATGTAAAAGAGCTTACTACCTGTGTTTTCTAGAAGTTTTATGATTTCAAGTCTTATATCTAAGTCTTTTTCCCTTTTGAATTTGTTTTTGTATGTGGTGTAAGATAGTGGTCCAGTTTCATTTTTTTGCATGTAGCTATCCAGTTTTTCCAACACTCTTTATTGAAGAGGCTGTCCTTTCCCCACTGCATATTCTTGCCTCCTCTGTCATAAATTAATTGATCATATGTACATGGGTTTATATCTGGGCTCCCTCTTCTGTTGATCTCTGTGTCTGTTTTCATGCCAGTACCATACTGTTTTGATTACTGTAGTTTTGTAGTATAGTCTGAAATCTGGGAACATGGTATGTCCAGCTTTGTTGTTCTTTCTCAAGAGTGCTTTGACAGGTTTTGCTATATAGTAGCTTACGCCTTGCAGATGCCTTCAGTGACAACTGCTGCTATTACCACTGCTTCATCATCGTCATCATTATCTTTTTCAAGGTTGTTTTGATTATCGTTAGCCTTTCGCATTTCTATCTAAATTGTTTTATTTTGTTTTGTTTCTGTCTAAATTTTAGAATCAGCTTGACACTTCTCCCTGTACCACTCCAACCCAACATATATACATACCTGGCTGGAATTTTGATAGGGCTGGTGTTGAATTATAAATTTCAGGCATCATCGTCATAATACCACCTTTCACTCTGTGAACATGGTATTCTAATCCTGAGCTTTCTGTTTCATGAAGATGGTATGCCTTAGTCTTTAATATCCCTGGATAATGTTTCTAAGTTTCTGTGTAGAGGTCTTAGCTTTCTTAAGTATGTTCCTAGGCATTTTATGTTGTTCAATACTATTATAGGTAATAAAATTTTTAATATTTATTTTCTAACTGCGTTTTGTTGGCATATGGATATGAAGTTACTTCATTTTTATATTGACTTTTACCCTAGGATCTTGTTAAAGGCAATTTTTAATTCTACTAGTTCTTGCATTTGGGGGGTTTTCTCTTTTCACAGTCATGTCATTTGTTCATAAAGACAGCTTCTTTTTTTCTTTTCCATTCTTAATGCCTTTTCTTTCTTTTTCTTCCTCATACCTTGGCCAGGACCTTCAAAACAATAGAAGTGGTGATAATGGACATTTTTATCTTCCTCTGTCTCAGAGGGAGGGATGGACCAATAGTACCCAATAGAGGACTTGAAAACTTCATCTAAATGGCATATATATGACACTGCACTGAACCTAGTTCTGGCATGCTTCTTTCAACTTTGTCTTTTATTTTTTAGTCTGTTTACATGTAATGTAAATAGTGATTTGGGTTAATTCGCCATCTGTTTTTTGTGTTTTTTTTAAAGATTTTATTTTTTGACAGAGAGAGAGACAGCAAGAGAGGGAACACAAGAGGGGGGAGTGGGAGAGGGAGAAGCAGGCTTCCTGCAGAGCAGGGAGCCTGATGTAGGGCTCGATCCCAGGACCCTGGGATCATGACCTGAGCGGAAGGCAGATGCTTAATTACTGAGCCACCCAGGCACCCCTGCCATCTGGTTTTTATTTTCAGTTTGTTTTATCAGTTCTCTTTTCATTTTACTCTTCTTTCTTTCCTTGTTTTTGATTAAATATTTTTATTCCATTTTCCCCTTTACTGACTTGGTTTTTACATTTTCCTATTCTTTTAGTGGTTGTCCTAGAGGATACAGCATTCTCCCTTGACTTCTGAACGCCAGTATCAATTAGTCTGTCTTAAACTTTCAGGACAGCGGGTTCAGTATTTTAGGAACCTTAGCGTACTTTAATTCCCTTTGTTTCCTTATACTTTTTGTGCTCTTGTTCACACAGGACCATTACTATTATATTTTCTACAGTTAGTGTTTATTTAGATTTACCAACATCTTTTCCCTTTTCTCTTCTTTTTTCATTCCTTTTTGTCTATGTGATGATTTTCTTTATACTTGAAGAATTAAAAGAAGTATTTCTTTTAGTGTGGATTACTGCTGATGCAGTCTCTCGGTTTTTATTTGCCTGAAAATGTCTTTACTTTGCCTTCATTTTTTAAAGGATATTTTGTCTAGGTTTAGAATTCTAGCATGGTATATTTCCTCCCCTCAGTAATTTGAAAATATTATACCATTATTTTCCATTTTCTTATCTTTTCTCTTGAAATCGGCTGAGAGTCTTGTTCCTTTGAAGGTTTTCCTTTTGCTTTGAATAATCTTTTCTATTTTGCATTGGCTCCAGTTTCACAATGATGTGTCTGGGTGTGCTTTTCTTTGTATTTATCCTACTTGGGGCTTGTAGTTCTTCTTGAATGTATAGCTTTGATGTTCTGAATAGTTTTTGTTTCATGTTCTCTTTCCTCTCTTATTGCAGTTCTAATTATACACTCAAAACATATAATTTCTTTTGCTGTGATCCAGCTGTTTGACACCTTTATGTACTTTTCTCCGTGTTCATGCATCATTTTTTGTTTTCTTCTGACCTGCATTTGAATTTACTAATTCACTCTTCATATTTGTCTAATCCTATGTTAAGCCCATGCGTTGAGTTCTTAATTACACTTATTTTATATTTCAATTTTATAATTTCTTTGTAGTTTTTAATATAGCTTTTAGTTCCCTGCCAGAATTCTCTATCTTGTCATTTAATTGTTGAACTTCTTTAATTAAGTTAACATTTATATCAGCCTTAATTTCTAGACCTCCTGTGGCTCTCTTTGTCTTGTCTGTTTTTTTCTCTTATTTTTTGGTAAAATCTTTTCTTACACACGTTTTTTTGTTTTGTTTTGTTTTTGTTTTTGTTTTTTAAAGAGAGCACAAGCAGGGGGAACAGCAGGCAGAGGGACAAGCAGGCTCCCCGCTGAGCAAGGAGCCCGATGCGGGACTTGATCCCAGGACCCTGGGATCACGACCCGAGCCGAAGGTAGACTCTTAACTGACTGAGCCACCCAGGCACCCACACATGTTATTTTTGATTGCATGGTAGACTTTGCATATGAAAAATGTTACAGATAATTTGAGGACCTGAATGATTTTGTAATTCTTCTGGAGACAACTTACGTTTCCTTCTGACAGGTAGAGGAGCTATTGTCAGATCAGTTTGGTCCAGGCAAGAATGCACTGACTGGAAGCTGGGCTTCAGTTTTTGATAGGCTGATTCTTTTTCTGGTCACCTCATGTGTAGGGTATATTTGTTAGGGAGCCACCCAGAACTCAAGGGTGTTTAACAGGGACTCTGTTCTTTATTGGGCCCAGAATTCCAATTTTTTTTCTTCCTGCTCTGTGACAGTGATGAAAACATTACTCAACCTGTAAGTCTCTTTCACTTTCAGAATCAGTTATTGTTTGTATGAGAAAAGCAATCCTAGGGCCAGACTCAAATCTTGATTTGTCTCCTCTTTTGAAATGTTGCCTTGCAAATTCTCACTGCTTTGGTAGCTTTTTTATCACCTTCACATTGATTTTTAAAAAGATCTTTTATCCAGCCTTTCCATTTGTTCCAATGGAAGATAGGTTCAAAAAACCTAATCAGCTCTTGCCAGAACAGAACTTTCACCTCTTTTAACCCATTAATTTGTCTTATTTTAATGTTATATTTGATATGTATAAAGGAATATATATTTAACATTTGTGTAACTTGTTTTATAATAATACAGTGAACATTTATGAACTGTTAGCTCCTGGTTTATTACTTTCCAAACTTTTCTTTTTATTTCTTCTCTGCCCCAGGTAACTACTGTGTTGAATTGGGATTTATTATTCCCTAACTAGAACAGAACTCCACTTTAGCACATATATGTCTCTGAGTAACATACTTGTTTAATTTTGCTTATTCTTGAGGTTTATGAGTTATACCATACATATTCTTGGCTGACTTGCCTTTATCATTACACATTTGTTTCTTAGAATAACCCTCCCTTGTTACTGCATCTAGCTGTGTGTGATTCATTACTCTGTATTATATATCACTGTGTGAAATTTCTTATATTTATTCTCTTTGTGGACATTTGGAATATTTCCATTTCTTTCCTCTTTAGAACAGTGCTCCTGTGAAGGTTCTTAGAGAGGCCTCATGATGCAAATGAGCAAGAATTTCTCTAGGTTATATTTATACGAGTGAAATTGATGAATAACAGTGTCTACACACATTTAACTTTTCATTTTATTCCTGAATTACTTGTCAAAATCATTGTTAAAACTTATTTTTTTATTAGCAGTATATTGTACCCATTAGTGTCAGATCTTTTAATTTTTGCCCATCTAAAAGTTGGATAAATAGTGTCTCATTATAGTCTTAATTTTTTTTTTTTAAAGATTTTATTTACTTATTTGACAGAGAGAGAGAGATAGTGAGAGCAGGAACACAAGCAGGGGGAGTGGGAGAGGGAGAAGCAGGCTTCCCGCCAAGCAAGGAGCCCGATGCGGGGCTCGATCCCAGGACCCTGGGATCATGACCAGAGCCGAAGGCAGATGCTTAATGACTGAGCCACCCAGGCGCCCCTCATTATAGTCTTAATTTGCATTTCTCTGGTTACTGATTTTTTATGTCTAGCCACCATTCATGTTGCCTCTTTATGAAATTCCTTTTGAGGTCTTTTGCCTTTTTTTCCCGAGCTTTTTGTCTTTTCCTCATAGGTAATCTTTACACACATTAATACTTTTTCAGGTATATGTTGCAATATCTTCATAAAAGATGAATAAAATCTCATTTATGGTGTGTCTTTATACTCCTTTTATAGTGTCCGTTGAACAAAAGTTATTAATTTTAACGTAGCTAAATTTATCATTCCTTTCTTTTGTAGTTAGTGCTTTTTACATCCTTAAGAAATCCTTCCCTACTCTAGTGTCATAAAAATAGTCTCCCATATGTTCTAAAAGTTTTAAGATTTTCTTTTCACACTTAAAAAATTTAATCCATCTGGAATTGATCTGTTTGTTTGTATGCTGTAACTTAAGGATTTCATTTCTTTTTACTTCCCATAGGACAACCAAATTTCCCATCAAAAGTTATTGAGTAACCTCTCTTTCTTTCAGTCCTCTGCATTGTTACCAGTCATAGGGTGTATAGCCTCTGTTCTTTACCATTGCTTTGTTTGCTCATCTACAGGATGCCTTTCATTAAAGTTTTGTAATTTTCTTTGTAAAGAAAATTTAAAATTTTTCTTGTACAACTTTGCTAGGTACTTTGATTTTTTAAATTACATTTTTATGTTTGTGGTTGATTTGGAGAATTATTTTATAGTTTTGATCTTCTATTCATCTTTCTTGCTAAACTTTTTTCTCCTTATTTTTAATTATTTCTGAAGAATGCCATTTTGGGGACGCCTGGGTGATGCAGTTGGTTGAGTTTCCAACTCTTGGTTTTGGCTCAGGTCATGATCTCAGGGTCGTGGTGTCGTGCCCCACATCAGGCTCTGCACTCAAGCAGTAGCTGAGTTACCTGAGTTGCTAGGCTATGGTATCGAACCCCGCATCAGGGAGTCTGATTGAGACTCTCTCTCCATCTCTCTCTGCCCCTGCCCCCAACACATGCACACACATGTTCTCTCTCTCTCTCTAAAATAAAATAAATAAATCTTTTTAAAAAGAGAATGCCAGTTTTGATTATTTTCTAATCCTTGAATATTTTATCTCTATATTAATTTCCTTATATTTCTATATGTGCTTCCTCTACTTACCATTTTTTCATCTCAACTTCATCTATCAGTTTTTTTGGAAGTGGTATAGTCAAGTCTTCTGTGGTAGTGAAGTTTTCTATCTTTACTCTTTTTTTAAATCATTTTTGTTTTGATTTATTTTGATACTCTTCTGCTGGTTGTCCAAATGTTCATGAATTTTATATCTTATTGTGTAAGATTTAAAAAAATACTTCAATATCCTGTTAATTAAATCCATATTCCATTTCATGTTTTTTATCTTGACTAGTATATTTTTTCATCCTATTATTTTTAGATTTTCTATCATTGGTTTTGTTGCATCTATTTTAGTTTTATATTATTATTTTTGAACCATCTGACAGTCTGTTGGTTTTATTTATAATAACTTTTTCTATTTTGTAATAATATATGCTGATTGAATTTTTTCTTATGAATTAAATATTTTAGTGGAGTATATCTTTGAATAATCCTTTCAAAATGGCTTATAATTTGGAAACTCTCTCTCTGTCCTAGCTTGCTAAAAATATTTTTTTTCCTTATTCTTGAGTACTAGAATCCTGTGTTTCAGGGTACTTGGCTGCAGAAAATCCAGAACATTGTTTTTTGGCATCTAGTCTTGCAGCTGAGAATCTGAAGTTGATCTGATTCTTGCTTCTTTTTTGGAAGGTTTCCCCATGGAATCTTTCAGGATCTTTTTAATATACTTAGTTCAGAAATTTCATCAGAACATTTCTAATGTGATTGCTTTTTCATTATTTCCACTTTTTACTTCGAAGGCAATTCTGAAAGGAAGTGCATCCTAAGCTATATGTGTTTCATGAGTTTGCCTTCTGGATGTTGGGGCTTCCTGTCCTGTTGCCAGAGGGTTACCTGAGCTGCTATTTGATTTGTTTCCTAGGTTGCCTCTGGAAATCACTCCTGTCAGCTGGCGGTACACTGGATCTCCAGTGTTCCAAGATTGGGTTCAGCTCTTTTGTCACCTTTCTTTAATTTCCTGGCTGCCACTGTAAATGTACATCTTGAAATCCCTGCCCTCTATCATCTCAGGATTATTCTGTGATTGTGCTGAAAAAAAAAAAATCTAACTTTTTTGGAGGATGTTTCCCTTCTGTGCTTTTTATGGAGATATAAACCTAGCCCTGTTAATATTTTTACTGTATATTTTGTGTTTTAAAATTTTTTCTAAAGATTCTGGTCTTCTTTTTGGACCTTTTTGTTTTCCAGCCCTCTGTGTGTGTGTGTGTGTGTGTGTGTGTGTGGCCATTTTGGTGGGAATTAGGTAGGAAGATACTAGTGCATATTCTTTCTTACCTACAGTCAACTGCAAACCTTTCTAATTTTTCTTCTGCTCAAGATATTTTGTATATACCTTTTTCCTTGTTTAAGAACTACGCTTTTTGTCTGTATTGATTTTTATCCTACTCCTTGCCAGCCGCCTTAAATAATTGAATCGTTATTTTCAAAGGCTAAGTTAGGAAGTATATGTAAGAGGTTAAAGTCAGTCCTACATCACACCTGAAAAGAACCAACTGCTGATGGATGTGTAAGTGCTTTATGTGGGTGCTAGCGAAGATAAGTCTTTGAACCTTTTTGAGAAATAGATGAGGTGTTTTAGTCATCTGTAATGACTGTCACTGCAGAAGGTAAAGATTTCATTCATTCACTAAAAATTAATTAAAGATGAAAATTCTTATTTATGTTTTAAAGTTCTTCATTTTTGTTCAGCTCCCAGGAAAAAAGACAACTAAGCTTTGGGTTCCAGATGAAGAAGTTTCTCCTGAGACAATGGTCAAAGTGAGTGATATGCATATAGATCTATTTATTTTAATACACTCATTAGATTGTATTATCATTAAAGGTGTTAAAATTTCTATTCCTGTTATAAAGATATGGCTATTAAAATCATCCGAGTTTTTATATTTATTGTACGACATCATCCCATGTACTCTGAGAGTATAGGGCAATAATGAGAAACCTGGGGCCCTATGGGCAGTTGCACATAATCTGATTTGGGGGGGAAAAAAAAGTGTTTGAAACTGCCTCCATGTTGCTGCTTCTTAGTTATCAACCTTTTAATGGCAAAAGACATTTCTGATTTTCTTGTGTGCATTTCCTGTTCAGCAAAGATGGTCATCTAGGTTTTAAGACTATTTATCTTTTCCGTGGAATTTGATAAAACTTTTTATTTTGATTTTTAAAAAGTTCAACCTGTTATTCCTTGAATTACAAGTAATACATAAAAGACGGCTTATTGCTAGTGTAGAGAGTATTGATTTACTAAAATGATCTACAGTCTCTGACGTAGATCTCATTTCAATCCACTGTCCAAGGTGTGTAGGCCAGGAACAGATATATTAAATACTGTTTTTCTAGTTGTAGTTTCGTGTAAATCCATTCATATTGTGTATGTATGTGTATACTGGTTTATATTTTATATTAGGAAATACTTTGTCATGTTATTCCAGCTTCAGATTCTAATACTGTTTCTGTAGACCTATAGAGTAGCTGATGGAATGATGCTTGATGCTTCTGAGTTCCAGCCTAAAGCTGTTTTCTCAGCATTGGTATCAAGCAGCAGTTTTGTTTAGTCAAGCAGCACTGGACTAGAAGGCAGGCTTCCTGCAGTTAAGCTCATGCTTAACAAATGGCCCAGAAAAGGGATCTGAAGAGTGTCTGCCACATGCCATTGTTCAAGACCCACTTAGCTCCTGAGCCATAGATCTGTAAAAAGCTAAAATAATATGTGAAAAAGAGGTAATATGCACCCCATCAAAAAGAGTTGTTGGAAATATGAGAGGCAATAACAGGGTTTGAAGTACTTAAGTACTTCGTAATTATAAAATGTAGCACAAAAAATGGGAATATAATTTGCAGTTGGGAAATTAAGTTTTCTGACCAGGGAAGTTAACATGATTTTACTGTGAGCTTAAAGAATAGAGTTTATGATGGGGAAACAAAAAAAAAGAACCAGTCTTCAGTTAAATCATTCATTTGTCAGTTGCCTGGGTGGGAGGGTAAAACATCTTTAAGACATCCAGTTATCTTGATATATGCAGAAAAGAATGATTCTTTTTTCCTTTACTTTTCTTAAAAAGCATCCATTAAAACCGTTTCACTTTTTTTAAGGTTGATACAGAATTTCTTTAAAATGTAGTAATGTTGTATTTGTCAATTTGTCTTTTGAATAGATTCAGGCTATTAAAATGATGGTTCGATGGCTCCTTGGAATGAAAAATAATCACAGTAAATCAGGAACATCTACCTTAAGATTGTTAACTACAATATTGCATAGTGATGGAGACTTGACAGAACAGGGAAAAATTAGGTATGTAATTATTATTTCAAAATTCTTGCACACTATCTCAGTATCTGGTATAATTGTTTAATGGTGCAGTTTCTTTTTAAGAAAGTAGCTAGTTGAACACTACATCAAAAACTAATGATGTGCTATATGTTGGCTATAATTGAACATAAAAAAAAGTAAAAAATTAAAAAAAATAAAATACAAAAAAAAGTAGTTAGTATTCCTATGTATGTGTGCATATATTTTTATTGTAATATGCTTTTGTACAGTGATCATTTCAAAATGGCAGTCATATGTCAGAGGCAGGGTATTGCTATATATTGTAAATATTTTTAAACAACAGATGTTTACTTTTTTGAATATCTAATGTGTGAAAATGGTTAGTAACTTATTAGTAACTGATGTTTTCCATTCTTGTTAATGTCTAAAGGAAAAAGAACACACTAGGTAGAAGACAACTTACTGAATCTATTTCCAGAAGTAGAAATATATGGAAACTTAAAAATGTAATAGATGTAAATTATATAAATGCATGCACTTTGTTTTGTTTGAAAGATGTGGTTTAGTATGGTGATTGAAAAAGTGGACCCTGGAGCCTGGATTCAAATCCTGACACCACCATTTACCAGCAAATTACTTTAACCTCCTTATGTCTCAGTTTCTTCATTTATAAAATAGAGATAATGATTATACTTATCTTGTCTAGCTATTAGAATTAAATTAGTCATTATTTATGGGCTTATTTAGATCTCATCTCACCTATTTTTATTCATGTTATTCTTTAATGAAATCAAATGTGTATTTGAATTCTGCAAATATATGTGAATTACATTAGTTCACTTTTTTTTTTTTAAAGATTTTATTTATTCATTTATTTGAGAGAGAGAGAGAGAGAGAGCACATGAGAGGGAGGAAGGTCAGAGGGAGAAGCAGACTCCCCGCCGAGCAGGGAGCCCGATGCGGGACTCGATCCCGGGACTCCAGGATCATGACCTGAGCCGAAGGCAGTCGCTTAACCAACTGAGCCACCCAGGCGCCCACATTAGTTCACTTTTAAAACAAGTCTTTATATAGAAATTCAGTCTTCAAAAACTTAGTTGTAAAATATTTAATTTAATTATTTATCTTTATACAAAATAAGCTCCAGTAAGAAAAACAGACTTCCTTTAGTGGTGGTTGATATAATAGCCACTTGGAATATTGCTGTTGATGCACTGAATACAGAACCTTATAAATGTTGGCATGCATTCAGTCAGTATTTTTACATGATCCTTAGAAAGTTAAGGAGGGGTTGGGGTACCTGGGTGGCTCAGTCGTTAACCGTCTGCCTTCGGTTCAGGTCATGATCCCAGCGTCCTGGGATCGAGCCCCGCATTGGGCTCCCTGCTCTGCAGGAAGTCTACTTCTCCCTCTGCCACTCCCCCTGCTTGTGTTCCCTCTCTCGCTGTGTCTCTCTCTGTCAAATAAGTAAATAAAATCTTTAAAAAAAAAAAAAGAAAGAAAGAAAAAAGAAAGTTAAGGGGGGGATTCTTAAATCAATTCAATCATTAGATTTTAGAAGACCAAGAGTGTGTCTTTTATGTCACTCTCAGTGCTTGCTGTATATACGGTAGACACATACTTGTTTCATGAATATTGAATCTTTTACTGTGGAAGAACATAGGGGGCACTAGTTAAGAAATTACAACTTTCCCTCCTTTTCAGTCTGAAATCCCTGTAATTTATCTAATATATCACTATATAAGGAAGGATTGTTCAGATGTATTTATTAGTTAAGAGTTTACTAATCTTTGAGGTGTGTCCTATTCAGCAGAAGTTTTCTTAAATTTAAAAGGAGCTTCTTGGTAATATTTGAAAAGTTGAATTCTAACTAAAAATTGTGATGTTTTCCACTACACCTGCTTTCATTCTTCTTTTGTACTTAGCACATTAGTTTTAGTTGACTTGATTAACAAGTTAGGATATTTTTGTACCTAATCTGTAAGTAAACACATATCCATAAAAAATCCATAGTGGAAGACTTTAGACCCAATAACTAAACATACAAATAGATTTGTTCTAAGCTTCGCTAAAAGCTGTTTTGTGTAGGATGAGGGAATTCAATGACTTTAGAATAGAGAAGAGTTTTATAGTATTAGACACCATCTTCCAAAGTTAAGTAAACATAATAGGGTGTTCATTATCACTAAATTGTGCTCCATCGTTTTTTTGGCCACAGGAATTTTTACAAAATTAGGTATAGCAAATAAATGTTTTTGTGTAAACATTTAAAACTCTAACTTTCTTTCTTGCTTGCTTATTTTTTAGTAAACCAGATATGTCACGTCTGAGACTTGCTGCTGGGAGTGCTATTGTGAAGCTGGCACAAGAACCTTGTTATCATGAAATCATCACATTAGAACAGTATCAGCTCTGCGCATTAGCTATCAATGTAAGGAAGATGGCCAAATAGATTATGACTTTATATGGTCTTTGACTTTTAGGAAGAAAAAAGTCCACCATGATGGTAGAGAGAAAAGTCTTGAATTGTCTCCTTTTGGAAAATGTATTCATGAGAAATGTTTCAGAGTTCTAAAACTGTTGTTTGATTTTGGGGTTGCTAACATAGTACATTTGATTCTTGTTCTTTGTAGTAGTTCTTTTCTACAGAGTCACCCCAATCACTGAATTAGCAAATACTGAACCATTGCTTGTAAGGAAAATATACGGGTCGTTTCTCCAAGCCTCTGGTCACATTTTTGTCAGTGTGTCAGTACATAATTTAAAGATAAATTATTTAATATATAGTCGTGTCATTAACATTGAACTCATGACCAACAGAGCTGTAACTCATGCCTCAATGAAGCTTCACTAACATACTTTCTTCCTAAGTCACATCACAACCTTCTTGCTTTTAGGAACACTAAACAGCACTATGCTTGGGAGCTATTTTAAACAACAAAATCACCAACAAATGCACAAAAACACAAAAAACGTGGAACTAAATAGACTGTCAAAAGGACAGTAGTTTCTAAATATGAGAGCTGACATAACAGGCAAAGCATTGCTTTGTTCAGCTTCAGCTGGGACATGGGTCAGATGATTCAGATTGTTTGTTGCTCTGCTCATGTACTCACCAGTGACCCTGAAAATGCTTCAAGCATTCATTTTGGGGTTACAAATAAATTTTAGTGAGTAGGTGAATTCACAGATTTGGAATGTTTGTAAATAATGAGGACTTGAGGGCGCCTGGGTGGCTCAGTTGGTTAAGCGACTGCCTTCGGCTCAGGTCATGATCCTGGAGTCCCGGGATCGAGTCCCGCATCGGGCTCTCTGCTCGGCAGGGAGTCTGCTTCTCCCTCTGACCCTCCTCCCTCTCATGCTCTCTGTCTCTCATTCTCTCTGTCTCAAATAAATAAATAAAATCTTTAAAAAAAAAAAAAATAATGAGGACTTGAATGTATTTAGTTCTTTTTCTTTTTATTATGTTGATCACCATACATTACATCATTAGTTCTTGATGCAGTGTTCCATGATTCATCCTTTGCGTATAACACCCAAGTGCTCCGTGCAGTACGTGCCCTCTTTAATACCCAACACCAGGCTAACCCATCCCCTCACCCCCCTCCCTTCTAGAACCCTCACTTTGTTTCTCAGAGTCCATTGTCTCATGGTTCGTCTGATTTACCCCCCTTCATTCTTCCCTTCCTGCTATCTTCTTTTTTTTTTTTTTTAACATGTAATGTACTATTTGTTTCAGAGGTACAGGTCTGTGATTCAACAGTCTTACACAATTCACAACACTCACCATAGCACATACCCTCCCCAATGTCTATCACCCAGCCACCCCATCCCTCCCACCCCCCACCACTCCAGCAACCCTCAGTTTGTTTCCTGAGATTAAGAATTCCTCATATCAGTGAGGTCATATGATACATATCTTTCTCTGATTGACTTATTTCGCTCAGTATAACACTCTCCAGTTCTATCCACGTCGTTGCAAATGGCAAGATTTCATTCCTTTTGATGGCTGCATAATATTCCATTGTGTGTGTGTATATATATATATATATATATATATATATATATATATATATATATATACCACATCTTCTTTATCCATTCATCTGTCGATGGACATCTTGGCTCTTTCCATAGTTTGACTATTGTGGACATTGCTGCTATAAACATCGGGGTGCACGTACCACTTCGGATCCCTACATTTGTATCATTGGGGTAAATACCCAGTAGTGCAATTGCTGGATTGTATGGTAGCTCTATTTTCAACTTTTTGAGGAACCTCCATACCGTTTTCCAGAGTGGCTGCCCCAGCTTGCATTCCCACCAACAGTGTAGGAGGGTTCCCCTTTCTCCGCATCCCCGTCAACATCTGTCGTTTCCTGACTTGTTAATTTTAGCCATTCTGACTGGTGTGAGGTAGTATCTCATTGAGGTTTTGATTTGGATTTCCTTGATGCTGAGTAATGTTGAGCACTTTTTCATGTGATATGATGTCTTTTGGATGTCTTCTTTGGAAAAATGTCTGTTCATGTCTTCTGCCCATTTCTTGATTGGTTATTTGTTCTTTGGGTGTTGAGTTTGATAAGTTCTTTATAGATTTTGGATACTAGCCCTTTATCTGATATGTCATTTGCAAGTATCTTCTTCCATTCTGTTGGTTGTCTTTTGGTTTTGTTGACTGTTCCCTTTGCTTTGCAAAAGCCTTTTATCTTGATGAAGTCCCGGTAGTTCATTTTTGCCCTTGCTTCCCTTGCCTTTGGCGATGTTTCTAGGAAGAAGTTGCTGCGGCTGAGGTCGAAGAGGTTGCTGCCTGTGTTCTCCTTTAGGATTTTGATGGACTCCTGTCTCACATTTAGGTCTTTCAACCATTTTGAGTCTATTTTTGTGTGTGGTGTAAGGAAATGGTCCACTTTTATTCTTCTGCATGTGGCTGTTCAATTTTCCCAACACCATTTGTTGAAGAGACTGTCTTTTGTCCATTGGACATTCTTTCCTGCTTTGTCAAAGATTAGGTGACCATAGAGTTGAGGGTCCATTTCTGGGCTTTCTATTCTGTTCTATTGATCTATGCGTCTGTTTTTGTGCCAGCACCATACTGTCTTGATGATGACAGCTTTGTAATAGAGCTTGAAGTCCGGAATTGTGATGCCGCCAGCTTTGCTTTTCTTTTTCAACATTCCTCTGGCTATTCAGGGTCTTTTCTGGTTCCATACAAATTTTAGGATTATTTGTTCCATTTCTGTGAAAAAAGTGGATGGTATTTTGATAGGGATTGCATTGAATGTGTAGATTGCTCTAGGTAACATTGACATCTTCACAATATTTGTTCTTCCAATCCATGAGCATGGAACGTTTTTCCATTTCTTTGTGTCTTCCTCAATTTCTTTCATGAGTATTCTATAGTTTTCTGAGTACAGATCCTTTGCCTCTTTGGTTAGATTTATTCCTAGGTATCGTATGTTTTTGGGCGCAATTGTAAATGGGATAGACTCCTTAATTTCTCTTTCTTGTCTTGTTGTTGGTGTATAGAAATGCAACTGATTTTTGTGCATTGATTTTATATCCTGCCACTTACTGAATTTCTGTATGAGTTCTAACAGTTTTGGGGTGGAGTCCTTTGGGTTTTCCACATAAAGTATCATATCATCTGCAAAGAGTGAGAGTTTGACTTCTTCTTTGCCGATTTGGATGCCTTTTATTTCTTTTTGTTGTCTGATTGCTGTGGCTAGGACTTCTAATACTGTGTTGAGTAGCAGTGGTGATAGTGGACATCCCTGCCGCGTTCCTGACCTTAAGGGGAAAGCTCTCAGTTTTTCCCCATTGAGAATGATAAATTCGCTGTGGGTTTTTCATAGATGGCTTTTATGATATTGAGGTATGTACCCTCTATGCCTATACTCTGAAGAGTTTTGATCAAGAAAGGATGCTGTACTTTGGCAAATGCTTTTTCTGCATCTATTGAGAGGATCATATGATTCTTGTTCTTTCTTTTGTTAATGTATTGTATCACGTTGATTGATTTGCGGATGTTGAACCACCCTTGCAGCCCAGGGATAAATCCCACTTGGTCGTGGTGAATAATCCTTTTAATGTACTGTTGGATCCTATTGGCTAGTATTTTGGTGAGAATTTTTGCATCCATGTTCATCAGGGATATTGGTCTGTAATTCTCCTTTTTGATGGGGTCTTTGTCTGGTTTTGGGATCAAGGTAATGCTGGCCTCATAAAATGAGTTTGGAAGTTTTCCTTCCATTTCTATTTTTTGGAACAGTTTCAGAAGAATAGGTATTAATTCTTCTTGAAATGTTTGGTAGAATTCCCCTGGGAAGCCATCTGGCCCTGGGCTTTTGTTTGTTGGGAGATTTTTGATGACTGCTTCAATTTCCTTAGTGGTTATAGGTCTGTTCAGGTTTTCTATTTCATCCTGGTTCAGTTTTGGTAGTTGATACATCTCTAGGAATGCATCCATTTCTTCCAGGTTATCTAATTTGCTGGCATAGAGTTGCTCATAATATGTTCTTATAATTGTTTGTATTTCTTTGGTGTTGGTTGTGATCTCTCCTCTTTCATTCATGATTTTGTTGATTTGGGTCCTTTCTCTTTTCTTTTTGATAAGTCTGGCCAGGGGTTTATCAATCTTGTTAATTCTTTCAAAGAACCAGCTCCTAGTTTTGTTGATCTGTTCTAATGTTCTTTTAGTTTCTATTTCATTGATTTCTGCTCTGATCTTTATTATTTCTCTTCTCCTGCTGGGTTTAGGCTTTATTTGCTGTTCTTTCTCCAGCTCCTTTAGGTGGAGGGTTAGGCTGTGTACTTGAGACCTTTCTTGTTTCTTGAGAAAGGCTTTATTGCTATATACTTTCCTCTTAGGATGGCCTTTGCTGCATTACAAAGATTTTGAACAGTTGTGTTTTCATTTTCATTGGTTTCCATGAGTTTTTTAAAATTCTTCTTTAATTTCCTGGTTGACCCATTCATTCTTTAGTAGGATGCTCTTTAGCCTCCATGGATTTGAGTTCTTTCCGACTTTCCTCTTGTGATTGAGTTCTAGTTTCAAAGCATTGTGGTCTGAAAATAGGCAGGGAATGATCCCAATCCTTTGGTACCGGTTGAGACCTGATTTGTGACCTAGGATGTGATCTATTCTGGAGAATGTTCCATGGGCATTAGAGAAGAATGTGTATTCCATTGCTTTAGGATGGAATGTTCTGAATATGTCTGTGAAGTCCATTTGGTCCAGTGTGTCATTTAAAGTCTTTATTGCCTTGTTGATCTTTTGCTTAGATGATCTGTCCATTTCAGTGAGGGGGGGTGTTAAAATCCCCCACTGTTATTGTATTGTTGTCGATGTGTTTCTTTGCTTTTGTTATCAATTGCCTTATATAATTGGCTGCTCCCATGTTAGGGGGAAAGATATTTACAATTGTTAGATCTTCTTGTTGGATAGACCCTTTAAGTATGATGTAGTGTCCTTCCTCATCTCTTATTACAGTCTTTGGTTTAAAATCTAATTTGTCTGATATAAGCATTGCCACCCCAGCTTTCTTTTGGTGTCCATTAGCATGGTAAATGGTTTTCCATGCCCTCACTTTCAATCTGGAGGTGTCTTTGGATCTAAAATGAGTCTCTTGCAGACAGCATATCGATGGGTCTTGTTTTTTTATCCAGTCTGATAGCCTGTGTCTTTTGATTGGGGCATTTAGCCCATTTACATTCAGGGTAACTATTGAAAGATAGGAATTTAGAGCCATTGTATTGCCTGTAAGGTGACTGTTACTGTATATTGTCTGTGTTCCTTTCTGGTCTATGTTACTTTTAGGCTCTCTCTTTGCTTAGAGGACCCCTTTCAATATTTCTTGTAGGGCTGGTTTTGTGTTTGCAAATTCCTTTAGTTTTTGTTTGTCCTGGAAGCTTTTTATCACTCCATCTATTTTCAGTGACAGGCTAGCTGGATATAGTATTCTTGGCTGCATATTTTTCTCATTTAGTACTCTGAATATATCCTGCCAGTCCTTTCTGGCCTGCCAGGTCTCTGTGGATAGGTCTGTTGTCAATCTAATGTTTCTACCATTGTAGGTTACAGATCTTTTCTCCCGAGCTGCTTTCAGGATTTTCTCTTTGTCTCTGAGACTCCGTAAGTTTTACTATTAGATGTCGGGGTGTTGACCTATTTTTATTGATTTTGAGTGGGGTTCTCTGTGCCTCCTGGATTTTGATGCCTGTTTCCTTCCCCAAACTAGGGAAGTTCTCTGCTATAATTTGCTCCAATATACCTTCTGCCCCCCTCTCTCTTTCTTCTTCTTCTGGGATCCCACTTATTCTAATATTGTTTCGTCTTACAGTATCACTTATCTCTCGAATTCTGCCCTCGTGATCCTCTAGTTGTTTATCTCTCTTTTTCTCAGCTTCTTTATTTTCCATCATTTGGTCTTCTGTATCACTAATTCTCTCTTCTGCCTCATTTATCCTAGCAGAGCCTCCATTTTTGATTGCATCTCATTAATAGCGTTTTTTATTTCAACTTGGTTAGATTTTAGTTCTTTTATCTCTCTAGAAAGGGTTTCTCTAATATCTTCCATGCTTTTTTCAAGCCCAGCTAGTATCCTTAAAATCGTCTTTCTGAACTCTAGTTCCGCCATCTTACTGATGTCTGTACTGATTAAGTCCTTGGCAATCAGTACTGCCTCTTGTTCTTTTTTTTTTGAGGTGATTTTTTCCATCTTGTCATTTCGTCCAGAGGAGAATAGATGAATGAGAGAACAAAACGCTAACAGGGTAACAATGTCCCCAGAAAGATATATACTAAACAAATCAGAAGAGACCTGAAACCGGGGGAAAAGAAAGGGAAAGAAAGAAAAAAGAAAAAGGAAAAGATAAAAACAAACAAACAAAAAACCAGAGTATGATCATATATGATCAGGCTGGTGCTTAGATCAGTGCCACGCACTAAATTTTGGGCGTATTTTGGTCTGTTAGAAGAAAGTGCCTCCCAAAATTTTAAAGAAAGAAACTTATATATGTACAAAAATAAGGGTTAATACCAAAAGGGATGGAATATGATTGTAAAGATGAAAATTATAAAAGATTTTATGAAAGGAATTGATAAGTTGGTTGAAAAAAGAAAGAAGAGGATTTAAAAAAAAAGGAGAGAATGTGATCAGGCAGGAGAGTAGAACAAAGCCATACACTAGAGATTTAGGGTATATTTTGGTCTGTTAGAAGAAACTGTATCCCAAAATTTTAAAGAGAGAAAACTTATATATATATACCAAATACCAGGTTAACTACTAGGAAGGGATAGAATATGACTCTTAAAGTGAAAAATAAAGATTTTTTATAAATGGGATTGATAAGATGTTGGTGGAAAAAGGAAAATAGAAAAATTCAAAAAAAAGAAAAAATGAAAGTTAAAAAAAAAATTAACTTTGAAAGACTAAAGAATCATGGGAAAAAAGCCATGAATTCTATGTGCTGTATTCCCCTAGCACTGGAGTTCTGCCGTTCTCATTGATCAGTAAACTTGGTCTTGGCTGGCTGTTCTTGCTGATCTTCTGGGGGAGGGGCCTGTTGCCTGGTTCCCAAATGTCTTTGCCGGAGGTGGAATTGCCCCACCCTTGCCTGGTCCGGGCTAAGTAATATGCTCGGGTTTGCTCTCGGGAGCTTTTGTTCCCTGCAAGCTTTCCGTACAGCTTTGGAGGCAGAGAGTGAAAATGGCGGCCTCCCAGAGGAGCCAAGAACTCGGTGCCCCACTCCTCAGTGAGTCCCCAGAGAAAAGCCGTCAGTCACTCCCGTCTCCCTGGTCTCTGGCTGCACTCTGTGCTCACCCGGCCTGTGACCGAGTGTTTCTATCTCTGGCACCCGACCCTGTGTGGAGTCTCCAAACCCAGCAGATCCCTGCAGTGTGCTCCCGCGCCGCTCCTCCTGGGGGAGGAAGAGGAGTCTCCCCGGATCTGCTGCTTGTTGGGTCCCTGCTGGAGGAGCAGAGGCCCGGCTGTGCCAGGGATCATGGTTTATGGCAACCCTGAGCTGAGAGCCTCTCCTCGGCTCCGTCTCTGCAGCTGGCTTCCCCGCTCCAATACTTGGGAGCTCTGCCGCGCTCAGGCTCCCCCTGTCTTTGTGTGACCCCGAGGGTCCTGAGACCACACTGTCCTGCGAGGGTTCCACCCCCTGCTTAGCCACTGGAGCGACATCCCTCACTGGAGCCAACTTCTAAAAGTTCCGATTTTGTGCTCCGGGGCTCTATCACTTGCTGGTAGTGGCCATCGGAGGTCCCCTCCCCCGCCATCTACCCTCCAGAATATCGCCTCGGATTCACTTCTCCGCACGTCCTACCTTCCTGAAAGTGGTCGCTTTTCTGTTCAGAGAGTTCCTGCTATTCTTTTCTTCAGTCTCCTGTTGAGTTTGTAGGTGTTCAGAATGGTTTGATCCCTATCTAGCTGAATTCCTGGGACCAGACGAAATTTAGGTCTCCTACTCCTCCGCCATCTTGCTCCTCCCCCTGAATGTATTTAATTCTTAAATGGAAGAAAAAAATACGCAGAAATTCAGTTTTGTAAAGATACAATATAGATTAATTTTAGGTCAGAAGCATTTCTTATTATTCAAGCCAGTTAAATTTTCAAATTATTAACAGTGATACTAATGGATTCATACTCCAGTCTTACAGATTTCATATTAGAGTAACATAATATTTGAATTGTATCACTGTGGAAGTTTTTAGCGTCATTGAGAAAATTAAAAAGGACTTCCATAATAGTAAATTTGATATTTCAGTATGAGTTTTTAATTCATTATTTGGTCATTTTACACTGGATTTTCCTGTTCTTTTCCAAGTAGTCTTATGTATAAGAATTTGGCATTTCTTTCAGGGATAATTATAATTTTTCTCTCCACGCTTCCTTCTGCTTATTTAAAAATTAGTGCTTATGTGTGACCCCTAGACATAAACCGTCATTTGTTTTTTAATTGTAATCATTTTGTAAGTTTTTGGTGCTTTAGTCTTTAAAATAGCTATTCCAAATCTTGTTTATAATTTGTTTTAGTTTTAGTGTTGTAATTCAGATATTAACACTGACCCATTTGAAAATGGGATTTTGGGGAGTCCATAATTTCCTGGTTTAGTTTTCCTCATTTAATTTTAGAGATAATTTTATTTTGCAAGAAAGTGAAAATTGTTTAAAAAGTATATATTAAATTTCTTAGAAGAAAACCTTTGTAATTTTTTTTTTTTAATTGGTGATTCTAGTAGTCTGTTGATTTATCATGTTCTTGGTCTGATATTTCTAAGGGTGTTGATGCTACCAGTATTGAAGTGGAAATTTTTACAGAAGTATGGAAATATGTTAAAGAAATGGGCTTTATTTGAAACTTACTGTGTATAAGAAGTATGTGCAAATTATACAATGTCCTCTGTGAAAAGCATCCACACTTACGAACTTCTAGAGATTTTCTAGCACACTATATGTTATATATTACTATTTCAATCACCAAATTCCCAAGGTGGAAGTTCAAATTGCCTAAGTTTTAAGATGGTTTTTGAATTCTGTTGACTGTGGAACATATGTTTATTGTTAAAAGTTACTTATTAGCATATTCTCACAACTTACAGACCTGGAGTTACCCTCTTCTGAACAAAACCTTTCCCTAATTCTGCTGTTCTTGTATACCACATGCCTATCTCTTTTTTTTAAACCTCCAAACCTCAAAGAGTAATCCATATCTTTGTCTGTCTTACCCTTTTATCTCTCACTCCTCATTACTCATACTTTTGGCTTTTGCCTTCCTTCTTTTTCCAAAAATGCTTTGTTAAAGGTCTCAAATCCAATATCTTAGTCTTCATTATACATGTCCTTTCTGCATTATTTGACGGAGCTCAGGGCATCTTTATTCTTGAAATTCTCCTCGGTTTCTGTCTCCTGACTTTTGTCATACTTCTCTGACTACATTTTTGGTTGTTTTTTTTCTTCGCTTTAAATGTATGTTTTCTTTCTTTTTTAAAAGATTTTATTTATTTGAGAGAGAGTGAGACCAAGAGCATGATTGGGCGAGGGGAAGGGCGGAGGGAGAAGCAGGCTCCCCACTGAGCAGGGAACATCCTGATGTGGGGCTCGATTCCAGGACCCCAAGAGCATGACCTGAGCCTGAGCCAAAGGCAGACGCTCAGTCAACTGAGCCACCCTGGCACCCCTGTAAATATATGTTTTCTATGTGGATCTGCCCATGACTAAATTTTCCACTTACACATTTCTTTTTTGGCCGTCGCATTGTCTATGTAGATGACTCCCATACTAGCAACATTAGCTTTTTTCAAGTCAGAGTCTGGTCCCACTTCTAGGTTAAACAGAAATTTCAAACTTTTGTGTTCTGTGAATGTGAAGACTAAATTCATAATCTTTCCTAAATCTATTCTTTATTGAGATGTAGAGCCTCAGTAAGTGTTAAATAAATCCAAATGGCATTCTTAGATTGAAAAGCATGATTTATTTTTGACTATTTGCTTGTCCTTGCACCTTGTTGCAAAAGTGCAGATAATCTGTCCTATACTTATTATATCTTTTCATTTGTATCTTCTTAACTATTCTTAACCACCATAATCATCATTAGCTCTGACCTAGACTATTGTGAGACTTTTCTTCTCCACTGTGAGTTAAATTTCCCTATCACAGTTCCAATCATATTATTCCCCCAGTCAAAAATATTTAGGACCTTGGGGCGCCTGGGTGACTCAGCCGTTAAGTGTCTGCCTTCGGCTCAGGTCATGATTCCAGGGTCCTGGGGACGCTGCTCAGTGGGAAGCCTGCTTTTCCCTCTCACACTCACCTTGCTTGTGTTCCCTCTCTTGCTGTCTCTTTCTCTCTGTCAAATAAATAAAATCTTAAAATATTTAGGACCTTATACTTGTAAAAAAGAAAAAAATACATATATTTTACAGCTTGGCCATTTGAGCCCTTCTAATTTGTCGACCCAAATATACATTTTTAACCCACTACCCTTATCTACCCTCATGTCAGTGAAGCTGAATAATTTTTTTCTTTTATGTGCCTGTAGTTTCCTGCCTCTGGCTTTCTTCTCGCCCTCCCGTTTCTACACATCCAAATCCGACCCTTTTTGCAAATCAAGGCTTAAACACAAACTTCTCCACAAAACTTGCTCAGATTCTTACAGCTGGTCTCATTTTTATTCCCCGCAGATTTTATCTACAGTCCTCTGATACATACATGCCTTGTGCTTTTTTTATTTATGTACCTGTGGTTTATTTCTCTTACTTGAGTTGAGCTCTTTAGAGGAGTATTGTATCTCAGAGGCCTTTGTTATATATCTGAATAGAAAGCAAACCTGGAGAAATAGAAATTCAATAATACAAATCTTACTGTTATTTAAGAATTAGCTGAGTATTTTATAATTTGAATGCAATTCATGAAACGTGTGCTGTACGTTGTTCTAGGTTCTGTAAATACAGAGATGAGTGAGTCATGGCTACTGCCCTCAAGAACATAACTTCTTAGGAGAACAGAAAATATAAATAAATGTTGATAATACAGTGTGATACACAAAATAATTGAATTATTTGCAAGATACCATCAGTAGTTTTGTGGATAATTTGTATTAGAAAAGGCCACTGAAAGTGAATTTACATAAGATGCAGACTAAAATTAATTTCACAGTTAGTAGTGAATAAAAGCTTTTAATTGGAACTTTATCTTGGAGGAAAATGTTTTGTAGTATTAGACACTATCTTCTTTTTTCCTTATATTGAACCAAATATTGGTTATAACCATAACCATGAAAGTATCAAGTGTTTACTTTTCTGAGAGTATATTTTTTCTGATAAAAATTGTATTACTCTATCCTGTACTTCACATTTAACTTTTATAACATAGTGAAAAGGGTAATCATCTTTGCAAAAAACAAAATAAACATTTGAAGACTTCCTCAGTTCCTAGGAACTCATCTTTTAAATCTTTATTCAGATGATTCTATTTGATGTATCTGTTTGTCATCATTCTTGTCAATTTTCTCATCTTTTACTACTGTGTCAGTTGCTTGCAAATGATTTAGCAGTTCCTCTCTAACTTCACTTTAATGACTCTTTGGACTCTTACTACCTTTGCCATATTAATTTGCTTTGTTAGATCCTGAATGATTTGTGAGAAAGTGACAGACATGGTCTTGGTTGGGAATGTATCTGAATGGGGGGAGGGATGTGTTGGGGAAATTAATTTTTTAATGAGTGGTATGTTCATTTGTGAATATATTTGTGATATGTTCACTTATACAGTTTGTAATTGGGCATTTTCATGGTAAATAATCAGATAATGAAGATTCCTTTCCCTCATGGGAATTTTAATACTGAGGAAGGAATGAGTTAACATTAACTTTATTTTGTTGAGTGTGAGGGTAGATAATAGATAATATTTCTACGAAAGCTAGAATGCTTTCTAAAAAGTATTTGGTGTAATAAACTGAAATTTATATTTTTTATATAATTTTTAAAAAAGATTTTATTTATTTGAGGAGAGAGAGAGAGAGAGAGAAAGAGCACCAGCATAGGGGAGAAGGAGAGGGTAGAAGCAGACTCCCTGCTGAGCAGAAAGTCTGACAGACAAGGGGCTTGATCCCAGGATCCCAAGATCATGACCTGAACTAAAGGCAGATGCTTAACTGACTGAGCCATCCAGGTGCCCATTATCTTCTTTATATGTATATATATATATATTTATATGTAATATATATAAATATAATTTTATGTATAAATATTTATATATAAATATAAATTTACATATAATTTTTATATATAAATATATGTTTATACATATAAATTTTAAAAAGATTTTATTTATTTGGAAGAAAATAAACTGAAGTTTAAATTAAATGAAAGAAGATATACAAAATAAGGATTTAAAAATAAGTGCAAGATGTTATGACCTAGGTTTTGAAGAAAAACAAAATGAACATTATAGATAGTAGAAATAGTATACATAACATTGCAATAATATGAAACATACCACACTTTGTGTTAATTGGTGGAGGGTAAGGTGTAATTATGAAGGTCTTTGTATGTCTATAGAAAATCTTTGTATGTCTCATATATGACTTAAATATCATATTGAACTTTGTCCTATAGTTTATTCCACAGATAATCTGTATATCAAATATTGTGCTAAGTTTAGAGGCACAAAGGTGAATAAAGATATAGTTCTTGTCTTTACGGAATGAGCAGTGATAGGTAAGACCTATAAACCAATATTTTAATACTGTATAGTAAATGCTATGCTGGAGATACCCATAGAATGCTAAGAGGGCACAGAGCTGGATGCCTGATAAAGACTCCACAATGATTTCTGAAGCTAGAGGAGCCATTGTTAGAGTTGAGGAGGAGTTGGTTAGGAGAATGGAGGTGGGTGGTTTAGGAGAGGGAGTATGAGGGAAACAGGCACAGCGGTAATGAACAGTTGGTTTATTTATAGAACTGAAAGTAATTTGGTGTTTCTGAAATTGATGAGAGTTGTGCATTTTAATCTGAAAATGCAAAATATATGAAAATCTAAAATATATAAATTGGACAGAGTTTTATCTTGCTCAGTAACTGAGGTAGCCTAATATGAGATACTGTTTAAACTATTTTTAATACCTTAACTTAGGATGGATTTATATGTACTAGTTTTATCTGTTTTAAAAGTACATTCAGGGCTCCTGGGTGGCTCAGTCGGTTAAGCATCTGCCTTTGGCTCAGGTCATGACCCCGGGGTCCTGGGATCAAGCCCCACATCAGGCTCCTGGCTCAGCAGGGAGCCTGCTTCTTCCTCTCCCTCTGCCTCTCCCCCTGTTCATGCTCTCTCTCTCTCTCTCTGTATCTGTGTCTCAAATGAATAAATAAAATCTAAAAAAAAAAAAAAGTACATTATTTTCTAACACATGTAACTGGTAGTTATTAATTAGGGTCCAGGTAATTACACTCCAGCCTTGAAATTAACATATCACAACATCTCAGTCTTGTGAGCAGAAGCAATGGTTGTGAATACACTTAGTCTCCTTTACCTTCAAATTTTGTATTTGGGGTTTTACTTACTCTTTGCTGCCATATGAGTGGAATAATTATGTCTTTACAGGATGAATGCTATCAAGTAAGACAAGTGTTTGCTCAGAAACTTCACAAAGGCCTTTCCCGATTACGGCTTCCACTTGAGTATATGGCAATCTGTGCTCTTTGTGCAAAAGATCCTGTAAAAGAGAGAAGAGCTCATGCTAGGCAGTGTCTGGTAAAAAATATAAATGTGAGACGCGAGTATCTGAAGCAGCATGCAGCTGTTAGTGGTAAGCATATATGAAAATGAAAAGTATACTTTTCTAGCCAGTTTCAGTTTTATAGAATACAAAATGATGTTACTGTTATTTATTATTGTCTAATCGGCAGTCATTAAATATAAGGTTGTTACTATTTTTCAGTAACTGCTTTCCTTTAAAAAAGGTCATTTTTAAAATATAAATGCATAGGTATTTAAATAGCAACCCATATCTCTTTGTATAACTGACTAAATGGCTAAGGAAAATAAGCACTGACACTGGAGATACTTTAAATAAAACAGTAAAATACAGATAATACATATAAAGATTGTCTTAAGTACTGTCTTTTAGATTAAAAAAGTACAGGTCTTTCAATTTTCATCATTCTCACCTGGAACTGATGTTAGTATCAGGTGCTTGTGTGCCTGTTTTTAATCTGCTCACTTTATCTCATCTATATTATTATCAAATAGTATCAATCATCCTATATTTGTGCAGTATTAACATTGAAAGATGTATCATATTTTTGCTTAGCAGCTTAAGGGAGTCTTAAACATACGGTTGTTCATAATAAGAAAAATGGATCTTATGTTTCTTAATTTCTTAGTCTTGGATAGTTTGTTCTGGTCACTTTTTACCATGTGCATTTGAAAATGAAAATATGTGTCTTTATAGCCCCACAAATGGTGCATTTAGTAGGCATTTCAATACTGGACGTGGTGGATGAGTAAATAAACTTGTTTTTGATGTTCCTCAACACTAGACATTTCAGTATATTTTTCTTCTAGCCATGTGGGTAAACTATTGGAATGCAGGAAATATGGTATCAGAGTCAGACGGAAAGAGTAAGATTCGGTTTTCTAACAACCTGGATATTTTTGTTTTGTCTTTTTTTTTTCTTTTTCAGAAAAATTATTGTCTCTTCTACCAGAATATGTTGTTCCATATACAATTCACCTTTTGGCACATGACCCAGATTATGTCAAAGTACAGGATATTGAACAACTTAAAGATGTTAAAGAGTAAGACTTTTTCATCCCATTTTCATGTTTTCTGAAGTTTTTTTTCTTTGCTGCTGATAATGGAATCTCCATTATAATTAGTTTATTAGATTTATTTAATTTCTTAGGAGTTTAAGGTTCTTTCCCTTATTCTCTTATTTTTCTTTTTTCATACCATCTCTTCATATTTCATTTCCTATGTGACTTCCCAAAACTTAATTTAGCACAATTACTGTACTACTATTCTGTTTCTCTACCGTTCTGGCATTTCTTTTCTAGGATGCAGTCCATTAAAAGCTTCTGTTCCAGTTCCTGTCTTTTCCTACTTTCTTCTGCAGCTCTGGATTTTCATGTGGGCTTTATTCACATAGCACTTTTTCTTTGCAGTAACTGTCTTCCTCTGTAGGAAGAGAGAATGGTCTAATTTAATAATGGGCCAAGTTGGTAACCAGGGAACTACCCCACTTACGACTTCATTGGTGATTCTCTATTTCAAGTTTATGACACTTGTAATTCTTTCAAAGATTATTGTTGAGAGGCCAAAAAACCATCTATGCCTGGGTGTGGAATAGGGAAATATAATGGTGTTTAGAGAAGTCTTTATAACACCAGCATAGTTCTTTAAGTTTGAGACCCTAGTTCTCTTTCTGCTATAATAAAGGATTACCACTGTGGTTTTGAATAAATGAATTTATTATGCCTTTAGCTTCCTGTTAAAATAACTGCTGGTTTCTTAGTTCATAGAAATATTTTATAGTTAAATATTTGAGGTGCCTTAAGAGAATAAAATCAAATTACTTGTAACTTTCTCATGGCAAGGGAAAAGCCACAGTTTCTGTTTTTTTAAACACAAGCAATTCTCCCAAAATGAGTTCTGCGTTAGAGTGATTGTAACTAATGAAAACTTTTAACCACCCCACTTTCTCAGAAAACTTTGGTTTTTGAAATACATTTAATGTTCTTCGGAACTTACTAAACATTTGGTTTATTTTTAAATTGCCCCAGTATAGCCATGAGTAATCTCCCCATTCTGTCAGAGAGCTACTCCAGGAGAACTTATCCTATACCTGAGATCCTTAAGGTTATTTTTCCCCTTCTAGAATGATACCCTGCTTCACATTTCTCTCTTCTTCCTTACTTTTCTCCTCTGTGCTAAAACCCTGTCCCATTCTGTCTGTAAAGTGATAAAGCACTTTTGGTTTGTTCTAGAATAGAGTTTTATGTAAATAACTTTAGCTAGTGAAACTTCCTTTTAATTTTTCCCTTTTTAAGCAAAGACAGTATGTGTAGTTGTCAGCCATGACTTTTTCTTCTCTAACTTATTCATGGAGATTCTTAACTACTGAGTGGGGTAGTTCTATTTTCTTGAAAACTTCCAATCAGGATTGCAGTCAGTCTTGAGTATTTGAGGCTTCATTTTATCCAGGGCCCAGTTACTACTTTAGGCAGTCTCTTCCCTCCCAATCATTGCTAGGAGTTAGGATCACTTCATTCGCTCCACCACTTAAGTTCTTTTTTAACCTGCCTCCTTGGGAACATTAGTGAATTTTTGGGAAGGGGTCTTATGAATTCACACCTACATTGTTGATAAGTTATGATATGTATGTGTGACATACCTTTTTTTCTCTGTTGATTGATGGGTAGTTTTCTCTTTTTAATTTTTTCCTTTTGTGGAGTTTATTGTATTTATATTTGGAATTATTTATCTATATTAAGCAACCAGTTTTTTCCACTTCATTTCTTTTTCTCCCCCCTCCTTTTTTTAGATGTCTTTGGTTCGTTCTAGAAATATTAATGGCTAAAAATGAAAATAACAGTCATGCATTTATCAGAAAGATGGTAGAAAATATTAAACAAACAAAAGATGCCCAAGGACCAGATGATGCAAAAATGAATGAAGTATGTAATTCTTTTTGAATAATTATGATTCCATGTTGATATAAGCATTCTAGTGTGGATATGCTACTTCTGTAGTATGTATAGACATTATCAAGTCTTTTTATTAGTATTTAGTAATTAGTATTTCTATTAGTAGTTTGAATTACCGATGTAGAATTACTAATACGGAAATTAGTGGTAGTGCTGTTACAAGGAAATAATGAACATAATAGTTTGACTTACACTGTTGTACTGAAAACTGCATATAGTCATAACCTTAATGTGCTTTGCAGATAATTGCATTGTTTTTACAAGTTGAAGGTTTGTGGCAACCCTGCACTGAGCAAGTCTCGTGGCATCATTTTCCAACAGCATTTGCTTATTTCATGTCTCTGTGTCACATTTCAACAAGTATTTCAAACTTTTTCATTGTTACTGTTTATGTTATGGTAAACTGAGATCAGTGATATTTGATGTCAACTATTGTAATTGTTTTGGGGTGCCACAAACTGTACCCACCTAAGATGGCAAACTTAATTGACAGATGTTGTGTATGTTCTGACTGCTCTATCCAGCAGCCGTCCCCCCATATTTCTCCCTGTTCTCAGGCTTCCCTGTTCCCTGAGACATAACAATACTGAAATTAGTCAATTAAGAACCCTACAGTGGCCTCTAAGTGTTCCAAGTGAAAGGAAGAGTCACATGTCTCTTACTTTAAATCAAAAGCTAGAAATGATGAAGTTTGGTGAGGAAGGCATGTAGAAACTGAGATAGGCTGAAAGCTAGGTCTCTTTTGCCAAATAGTTAGCCAACTTGTGCACGCAAAGGAAAAGTTTTTGAAGGAAATTAAAAGTGCTACTCCAGTGAAAACCACAAATGATAAGAAAGCAAAACAGCCATATTGCTGATACAGAGAAAGTTTGGCCTGAATAGGAGATCAAACCAGTGATAACATTCCCTTAAGCCAAAGCCTAATCCAGAGCGAGGCCCTAACTCTCTAATTCTGTGAGGGCTGAGAGAGGTGAGGAAGCTGCAGAAGAAAGCAGAAGCTAACAGAGGTTGGTTCATGAGGTTGAAGGAAAGAAGCCAGCTCCATAGCATAAAGGTGAAGCAGCAGGTGCTGATAAAGAAGCTGCAGCAAGTTACCCAGAAGACCTAGCTAAGGTAATTAATGAAGGTGATTACTCTAAACAGCGGTTTTCAATGTAGATAAAACAGCCTTCTTCTGGAAGAAGATGCCATCGAGGACTTTCATAGCTAGAGAGAAGTCCATGCGTGGCTTCAAAGGACAGGCTGACTGTCTTGTTAGGGGCTAATGCAGGTGGTGACTTGAAGCTGAAGCCAGTGCTCTTGTACCATTCTGAAAATCCTAGGGCCCTTACGAATTTCACTAAATTTACTCTGTGTGCTCTATAAATAGAACAACAAAGCCTGGATAGCAGCACATCTGTTTACAACATGGTTTACTGAATGTTTTAAGCCTATAGTTGAGAGCTGCTAAGAAAGAAAGATTCCTTTCAAAATCTTACTTCTTGTTGCTAATGCACTGGTTCATCCAAAAGCTCTGACAGAGATATACAATGAGATTAATGCTGTTTTCATGCCTGCTAACACAGCATCCATTCTGCAACCCATGGATCAAGGAATAATTTCGACTTTTAAGTCTTACTATTTAAGAAGTACATTTTATAAGGGTATAGCTGCCATAGATTGTGATTCTTCTGATAAGTTTGGGTAAAGTCGATTGAAAACCTGGGAAGGATTCTCCATTTTTCATCCATTAAGAACATTTATGATTCATGAGAAGGAGTCAGATTATCGACATGGAGTGGAGTTTTAAAGAAGTGTATTCCAGCCCTCGTGAATGACTGAGGGGTTCAAGACTTCCATGGCTGCAGTAACTACAGATGTGGTAGAAATAGCAAGAGAACTTAGCAGTGGAGCCTAAAGATGTGACTGAATTGCTGCAATTTCATGATAAAACTTTAATGAATTAGGAGTTGCCTGTGATGGATTAGCAAAGAAAGTGGTTTCCTGAGATGGAAACTACTCCTGGTGAAGATGCTGTGAAGATTGTTGAAATGACAACAAAGGATTTAGTGTATTACAAAAACTTAGTTGATAAAACAGGAGTAAGGTTTGAGAGGATTGACTCTAATTTTGAAAGTTCTTCTGTGGGTAAAATGCTGTCAAACAGCATCACACGCTACAGAGAAATTGTTCATGAAAGGAAGAGTCAGTCGATGCAGCAAACTTCATTATTGTCTCGTTTTAAGAAATGACCACAGTTCAGCAACCACCACTCTGATCATCAGCAGCCATCAACATTGAGGCAAGACTCCCTACCAGCAAAAACGTAGCAAGTCACTGAAAGCTCAGATGATGGTTAGCATTTTCAGCAATAAATTTTTCTAAAATTATTTATCTATCTATCTATCTATCTATCTATCTATCTATCTATCTATCTATCTGTCTAGGCTCCATGCCCAGTATGGAGCTTGATGTGGTGCTTGAACTCATGACCCTGAGATCAAGACCTGAGCTGAGATCAAGAGTCAGATACTCAGCTGACTGAGCCACCCAGGCACCCCTGCAATAAAATATTTTTTAATTACTTGTACTATAATTACATTGTACATTGTTTTTTAGACATAATGCTCTTGCACACTCAGTGGACTATAGTATAGTGTAAACATAACTTTTATATGCACTGGGAAGCTAAAAAATTCATTTGACTCACTTAATTACAACATTTGCTTTATTGTGGTGCTTTAAAGCTGAATCCGCAGTATCTCTGAGGTACGCCTGTACTGACTGCATGTTCTAGAATTACTCCTAATTCACAGAGTCGAGGATGCCACCTTAAGTATCTAATTTTTTTTTAATACCATTGCAGAAATTGTATACTGTGTGTGATGTTGCCATGAATATCATCATGTCAAAGAGCACCACATACAGTTTGGAATCTCCTAAAGACCCAGTACTACCAGCTCGTTTTTTCACCCAACCTGACAAGGTAGTTATTGTAGATTTTGTTTGTATAGATTGAAATAAAATGTATTCTCAGCCCTAGGTTATGGGAAGATTTCAGGATCAAGAGCGTTCTACTAATGTCATGGAAAAGTCACTATGAGTCTTACTAATGTGGTTCAAGACTAGAATATGGGCCAAACTAGAGGACACAGATAAGGTTCAGAGATTAATTAAGATGATCTAGAGTTTGCATTCAGAGTTTTATGCCAGTGTGTGAGTTCAGGCAAAAATGTGATCAAAGCATGTAGAGCTGTCATTATTGGCCATTGATCCAAAATGGGAAGGAGAATGCTGATAGAGACACAGTCTGAAGTTATAAGCCTTGATTGAGATTCATAACTGGTATGAAGAAACAAGCAGAGAACTGATACAGGAACAGGTTCAAGACCCAGGGAGCATTACAAAAATGTTCCTAAACCACTTTTACAAAACTCAAGATACAATAGGTGTTTTCCAGAATCGTTCTTAGAGATTCATAATGCACCTAAGCCTATTGACTGAGAGTATGGAAACTACCAGTACTGTTTTTGTTTTTATGTTTGTTTTTAAGTAAAATACTAATGAAAGTTTAACCAGTGTATAGTGATTTACAACAGCCTTGTATGTAGGCTCACCCAGTAGCTAAAAGGGACTGTCTGCTTTTACCTTGTTGTGATTAAGATAACAGGAGTATATGTGGTCTCTTCTCTGGAGAGTATTGTTATAGAAGCATGGTTTTCTGATGCGCTTACAGAGCTCTAACATGTTAGAGTACAAATATGTTTTGTTAATATTGGAGTTGGTATGAGATTAGTTTAAACTTATTACAGTATTTATTTATTTATTTTTAGGGGAGGGGAGGGACAGAGGGAGAGGGAGAAAGAGAATCTTTAAGCAGGCTCACATGACACGGCTCGATCTCAAAACCCTGAGATCATGACCTGAACTGAAATCAAGAGTCAGAGGCTTAACCACCTGAGCCACCCAGGTGCCCCTTATTACAGTATTTAAAATCAGTGAAATTTTGTGTTAGACTGATTATTTAAATATGTATTTTATTATGTACTGTGAAACAAAAGCTGTTGTATGCTTTGTTGGCTTCGAACCACCTCATGTTTAGTGTTTCAGTATTCACTGACTGCAACTTTTTCCCTTGCTTGTAGAATTTCAGTAACACCAAAAATTATCTGCCTCCAGAAATGAAATCGTTTTTCACTCCTGGAAAAGTACGTTTTGAGAGTCATTCTAATTTTTATGTGGTAGTTTATTTTAGTATGGTTATTGGCATAACTATGTTATTTTGTATTTCTTTAAAATTGATGTATCTTAAGATAAAAAATATAATTATTAGGCATCTTCCATTTGCTAGTTAGAAATAATTATATTTACTGTATAGATGCAAGCTGAGATACATGAACTTATTTTGTAGCTTATAATAAAGCCCTGGAGACCTTGATCCTTAAATATCTTATCCTGTAATATCAAGAAAAAAAGTCTTAAAGTTAAAAACATCTTCTTATGTCCTTCCAGAGCAAGAGTCTGATTATCTATTTTTGTTGACTGCACATTTGATTTGTTCTCACTTTCTATGTAAGCCTTTTCCTTCAGATAGCTAAAAAACTTAACTGTTATGCCATCTGTATAGTTTTTCACTTGTACAAGTGATATTCAATTCATAATCCTTATTTTGTTTAAGGATAGGCATATTTGTGTGTGTGATTTGTATGTAAACACTTCGACAGATATTTTTTATGGCTCTTTACATGTAAATTTCTCTTGGCTTTAATCAAATAGAAAAAGATACGCATTTTTCATTTCAGCCTAAAACAACCAATGTACTAGGAGCTGTTAATAAGCCACTTTCATCAGCTGGCAAGCAATCTCAGACAAAGTCATCACGAATGGAAACTGTAAGCAATGCAAGCAGCAGCTCAAATCCAAGCTCTCCTGGAAGAATAAAAGGGAGGTAAGAACCTAATATCATACTTTACATTTAAGGATTCCAGCAAGGCAATGAGATCTAAAATAATGTAACCCAAAACATTTAATGTCAGTGAATGGAAATCAGTGCATACCTGAACATTCCCATTTAACACTGGTAGCCATTTACAAGTTCTTACTTATTTGCTCTCTTATTTTAGATAGGCACTCCATCTTAGCCTTTCATATTTTAGCTTGTTAGTATAGCCTGTGTTGGTAGACATAAGCTAAATGTCTAGCAGTTGTAAAACTGTTATATTATGGTACATCTGTATAATGGAATACATAATCATTAAAAATGATGAGGTATGAGCTAATATGAATTATTTTGACAATACATTATTGAGTAAAAAGGCAAAGAATAGAACAGTATTATAGTACTTTCAAGTTTTTAGAAAGGATTTGTATTCACATTGGCTTTTATATGCATAGAAAGTTTCTGGAAGACTACACAACGTCTTATGGTAATCTAGTGTAGGAGGGAGATCATTTTATATACTCTTTGGTTTGAATTTCTTTTTCCTGTGTACATGTATAAACTTTTTTGTTTAAAAAATTGTTTTAAAATTGTACTTTCAAATCACGCTCTGCAGATTTTTCTTTTTAAGAAAGAAGAAAAGAAAAGAATTCACATTTTCACTAGTTTTAGCATAGTGCTTTGTACACCGTTTGTTAGCAGCAGAACCTTGTACGGGGCTTAACTGCCACTGTGTATTGATTTTGCTTAGTTTTTAGCAAAGACTGTGCTATCTTTTGTATTGTTTATAACCAGTCAATAAAGAAAGGAGACATTCTGAAATTTCTTATCAGTTTCCTTGTAATGAATAAATTGTCAAGTGATATATAGTAGAAATTGAAAAAAATTACACTTGTAGCTCTTGTTTTAGATTCCTGTATTAATACATATTAGTGGCTGATACCTAAGTGACCGTTCACCTATATCATTTGGACATTTTCTAGTGGATGGCCTCCTACTTAGCATTACCAAAACATTTCCAGCAACTTATTTCCTAAATTCCTGGTTTTTCTTGTCGAATTCGTGGTTATAATCAAAGATCTAATTCACCCGGTCATTTAGGCTAAGAGCCTCAGTATTGTCTTCGACTCTTCCCCCTCTGCTAAGATACTGCTGTGGAGCCTGGTGATCTGATTTGTACTTTTATTAGTTTGCCTTGATTGTGGAGAATAGAGGAACTAGAATTGAGGTAGAAAAACCAGTTAGGAGTCAGCTAATAGTACTTCAGGGAAGGGATAAACTGGGAAGAAGATGGTAAATAGTCAAATTTAGGATTTATTTTGATGGTAGATCCAAATAGTCTTGCTGATGGGTTAGATGTGAATAGTTACAGAAAGGGAATATTTAAGGATGTATCCTAGGGGGGCACCTGGGTGGCTCAGTCAGTTAGGCGTCTACCTTCCACTCAGGTCATGATCCCAGGGTCCTAGGATTGAGCCCCGCATCGGGCTTCCTGCTTGGCGGAGAGCCTGCTTCTCCCTCTGCCTCTCTGCCTGCTGCTCTGCCTACTTGTGCTCTCTCCTATCTCTCTGTCAAATAAGTAAATAAACTCTTTCAAAAAAAAAGGATGTATCCTCGGTGTTTTGCCTGAGTATTTATATAGGTGGTGGTGCCATTTACTGAGATGTAGAAGCCTTTGAAGAGGAACAGGCTGTGTGTGTGTGTGTGAACAGGCTGTGTGTGTGTGTGTGTGTGTGTGTGAGAGAGAGAGAGAGAACAGGCTGTGTGTGTGTGTGTGTGTGTGTGTGTCTGTCTGTCTGTTTCTGGGGAGATGTGGAAAAGAGGAATGTCCAAATGACTGTTTTGGCTGTTTAAAGTTGAGATGCCCATTAGAAATTCAAGTGAGTGGGCAATTGGATATATGAGTCTAGAGCTCAGGGTAGCTTCTGGGTCAGAGATTGAGATTTAGGATTTAACAATGTTTAAATGGTTTTTAAAGCCGGATTAAGGATGTGATCACCTAGGACAGAAGACAGCCTTTATACCAATAAATGAGAGCATGTGCTATTAATTCATTTAGTAAGTATTTATTGAATGCCTACTTTATGCCTGGCACTGGTATAAGTGCTTAGTATAAATTGCTCAGTACAGTTGACCAAAGATCCATGCTTACATTCTAGCAGGGGAAGATTAGTAGAGAATAAACATAATAACTTTATTGTGTTAGAGGGTGTTAAGAGTACAGAGAAGAAAAAGTGGAATGGGGATATGAGAGAGAGAGGGGACAGTGCAGATTGTAGTAATATAGGCCAATTCAACTTGCTAACAAGAAAAGTTTTAATTTACTTTATGTGCCCACTCCAAAAGAGAATTTAGTTTTTAAAAAGACTTAGGAAAAAAACTAAATTTGTGATTTTTAAAGTTTCCCTATTATGTTAAATTAAATGTGATTCATTGCTTGTTGGTTTGTTGCTAAATATGATAGAATAAAATGGATACTTTTTTGAAAAGAATGAAACTTCCTCATAAAGCTATAAAGCTACACTAGGGAACAAAAAAAGCTTTTAAGTTATTTCATTGTAATAATGATTATAAATGTCTATATTAAAAGGCTTGATAGCTCTGAAATGGATCACAGTGAAAATGAAGATTACACAATGTCTTCACCTTTGCCAGGAAAAAAAAGTGACAAGAGAGACGACTCTGATCTTGTAAGGGTGAGATATTTGGTTTGATTTTATAATAATTATAATAATAATGATAAAAACAATTTTACTGTATAAATAATAATTTTTACACTGAAACCAGTTAATATTATTCTCAAATTTGACATTTGATTTTCTTTTAATGGTTTTAATCACCAATTTGGGTTTATAATTACCCTCTACCATGTAATTTAAACATATTGATTCTCTTGTATTTCTTGTCATTCTAGTAAGTGATCTTTATTCTGTAGATCTTTGAAACCAAAATGCCAGTCCCATACTCAGAACTGCTTGGGTTTTTTGTTGTTGTTGTTGTTCTTGTTTTTAAAACACAGTAAGCTTAAACTTAGCGTTGGAGGGGGGAGGTAGAATAAGAGTCCTTAAAGGTTCCTCCATTTTAGATGATTTCTTGAGCCTTTCATTACTAAATAAGCTTCTAGTAAGGAAATGCTACTAGTAGGAAATGCTACAGTCTTCATAAAGGCCGCCTTTAGTTTTTAGATTTTAATAACAATGATAACTTGTATGATAGAAACAATTTATAAATGTCATTTAAAGACAGATTTGTTTTAGTGCAGATATGGAATACAGTTATGTATTCCAACACCACCTGATAGCCTTAATAATTGGACACATTTTGGCTTTCTAGGTTAGCTTTAAACGTTTCTTGAATAATCAGTGAGGCTGTCTGAATCAGTTTCTTTAACTCTAAAATGTGGCTCCTTAGCTGGTAAGGTTTATCAGAATAAATGAATTAGCCTAAGTTAATTGGTGTTGCTGCTGTTTTATTATTATAAAGATCAATATTTTTTATTAATAATTAAAGTAAAAGAATGCATTTGAACCTACTCTGTTAGTAGAGGTGGAAGGTTATTAATAAAATACTTTTGCTTTCGCTGAAATATTACTGCCCTTCTTGTCTTCCACTGGCCCAACATTACATATCCCAAAAAGTTTAAATGATTTTCAGTTGTTTTCAAGTTTCTCCAGTAATTTGTTTTACCAGGTTTTTCTTCCACTTAAAAAATTATAATTCTAAAATTCTTACTAAATCCTTACTATTTATACTGTAAATTCTGATTTTTATTGGCTGTTTAAAAATTTTGCCCAAGCAGAATTAAAAATTGATCGCTTAGCCAGAAAGGAATCCTGTTATCTGGATTTATAGAAGAGAACCTTGATTGGAAAAGGTATTTATGTCTTCTAGTCCTACTTCTCACTTAATGCAGAAATTCCTTCATTAGCATTTATGAGAGTTGGTTAGCACATGCTTGAAAATGCCTTAGGTGGAGAGCTTATAATTTCTCCTATTTATTGGAAACATCAACTAGGCCACCCATACCCACATACTGTCCTGCTCCCTTATCCCCACATCCTCCCAAAACTGGGAAACGTGGTTGTGATGAACTCTTAATGTTTTGTTATCCTATAAATTCTATATCTAGTTCTACCTTTTAGAGCAATGAAGAACAAAGTCTCTATATTTCATAGAAAAGTTTTGAAATTCTGAGCTTTTGAAATTAATTTGTATAATTATAATGGAGGCCTTTGTCTTCCTTTTGTGTAACATTGCATCCATTTTCAGAAATACTACAAGAACCTTATTAATAAATATCAACTGAAATATCCTCAAAGAGGTTAGCATTATGAGACAGAAGTTCAATTTGAAGACCAGTAGATTATAGTGAAAGAGTACTGTCTTTGCATATGCTACCACTTTGACGTTAAAATTTCACCACACAGGAATTATTTTCCATATACATTTATATTCAAATATTTAGTTTTACAGATAATATATTTTCCCTGTTTCCTGCTTCAAACCTCAGTTTTATACTCCCTCTGTTCTTAAGACAGTGCAGTGCAAAATGAAAAAGAAACTAGAGAAGGTAGTGCTTCAGCAAACTAGATTATTTATAGTATTCTCAAGAAAGCAGACATAGAATATCCTATTAACCACCAGCCTTTTCCAGGGCATAAAGGAATTCAACTACCTTACACATTTTTGGACATCAAAATGAATTGTAACATTTTAAATTGGAGGTGATAATTTTAAATTTAGTTTTAGTTCAGTATTTCCTTTATCTATGCATCTCTGAGTAACAACAGTTAATTATTAATTTATGTACAAAACTCTAAATAAACATTAACAAATTAAAACCAGTCACTTACAGGTCTATTTTTCCTGGAATGTAAGGATAATTTAATGCTAAGAAATCTTTTAATATAATATAACAAATCAGTATACCAAATAAGAATACTAACAGGATAATCTCAGGTCATGTCAGGAAGACATAAATACAATTTAAAATCCATTCTTGATACATATGAACTCTTAATAAACTAATACCAGCAGGATACTTCCTTAACATGCTAAAAGTTTTATCTGTTTAAATTGGTAGTTATTCATTCAGTTACTCTTAAGTTATTCTTCATAAAGGCAAAATGCTTGAAGCATTTTTATTGCAAATAGGCAAAACAAGCAACCTGTTGTCATCACTATTATTTAAGATTGTTCTAGAATGTTTAACAAATTCAGGAAGATGTGAAATAGTCAAACATATGACAGTGAAAAAGAAGAGACATTCATTTGTTTTGTACTCTTAGAAAAATAAGAGAAGCAATTGAAAAACTAAGAATTTAGCATGATAGCCATATAAATAGATGTATGTATGTGCATAACTAACTTTATTCTGTTAATTTTTCTTTATATCAAGTATACACTTGGGTGAAAGATTTGCTTCACCATAATAACCACTACAACAACAAAAATATGTAGGTAGGTAGACAGACAGACAGACACATCCATCAGTCTAAAACTTCCTTAAAAAAGAAGTGGGGGAAACTATGTGGAGATGTCCAAATTGAGAGACATACAAGACTTGAAGAGAAAGAAGGCATACCATGTTCTGTAATGGGAAAAATAAATAAGAAAATTCTTTTTCTTATTCATTCTTTCTAAATGAATATATATGTAATTATAAAATTCCAGTGTGATTTTAAGTCCATGTAGAAGAATAAATAAATATAAAAAAGAGGAGTAATAATAAGATCAGCCCAGCCAGACACAAATGTATTTATTTATAATTAGTAAAATATTATGCTGCTATTACAATAGCTCAGAAACATTATTAATTTTTAAAACATAATACAAAATAAAGGAAGCATTATAAGTCAGTGGTTTTTTTAAATGATTGGAACACTCTTTGGGGGGTGGATAGGAAAAACAGTTTAAAACTTCATCTCAAATCCTATTAAGATAAAATAATGTCTTAGTCTGCTCAGGCTGCCATAACAAAATACCATAGACTGGGTGGCTTAAACAACAGAAATTAATTTTCTCACCATTTTGAAGGTTGGGAATTCCAAGATCAAAGTGCTGGCCAATTTGCTTCCTGGTGAGAGCTCTCTTCCTGGTTTGCAGATGGCCACCTTCTCACTGTGTCCTCACATGGTGGAGAGAGACAGAGAGATCTCTCTGGTGTCTCTTCCCATAAGGGACTAATTCTATAATGAGGGCCCCACCCACCCTCATGACCTCATCTCAACTGAAGTATCTCCCCAAAGACCTTTTCTTCAAATACCATAACATTAGGGGTTATGGCTTCAACATGTGAATTTTGTGTGGGCACAATTCAGTCCATAACAAATAGAACTAAAATTTAAATATACACAAGAATGTAGATTAAAATACTAAGACTCCAGTATGCAAATGGGCAAAGAACATAATACCAGTGGCATAATTAGGGAGTTTGTAGACAGGAAACAAAATGACTATTAAACTAATCAGATAATTTTTGTTGTTTTCTACCACTGATTTTTAAGAATGTAAATTGGCATAAACTTTTTGGAAATAAAATTTACATTTATTTATGGGTTTTATACATGTATGTGTATGGAGAAGCTATAAGGGTTCATACTGTTCTTGATTTCTTTGGAGAATTTCCTCAGTTTGCATCTTCTGCTCAGTGCCTAAATTCTCTGAATGTAGACTAGGCTTTTATTTTATATTTGAGTACCAATTAAATAATTTAAATTGTTTTTTTGTTTTTAATTAGTTGTACATGAAAAGAAGCAGTATCTTTGATTCAGAAGTGTTTTCAAAATTTTTAATAAGTGATGAATATGTTTAACTTTTGTAACTTGCAACCTCTGTTTATAAAGTAAAAGTTTCTTATGGTGTCTAAGCATGATATATAGCATAGTTGATATTTTATGTCTTAAACACTGTGTAGTAAAATTAGAATTACTTAAATTGACTATCAAAGCAGATCCATTGTACTTTACTATAGTTATCCATTGTTCACGCAAGGAATTTAGAAATTTTTTAAATGAAATAAATAGCTCTTCATTACAATGTATAATTTAATAAAATACTGATCTTGAAAGGTTTCCATTTGAGGCTCTCTAGCTTAAGTAAAAATAAAAATTTATCCTCTTACCCTGGATAATTTTTTTAGTTAAAATACAGGTAGTTACAGTTCTGATGTGCTTAAGAACTCTACATTTTATTTAAGCACATTTTTATGACAAAGTGGATAGCATGTTTTTTGTTTTATTTTTCAAAATATGCACACTTACAATTTTATGTTTGAAATTGTGGTTTTTATTCCTAGTCTGAATTGGACAAACCTAGAAGCCGGAAAAAAACACCTGTCACAGATTCAGAAGAAAAATTAGGTATGGATGACCTCACTAAGTTGGTACAGGAACAGAAACCTAAAGGTAGTCAGCGTGGACGGAAGAGAGGCCATACGGCTTCAGAATCAGATGAACAGCAGTGGCCTGAAGAAAAGAGGCTCAAAGAAGATATATTAGAAAATGAGGATGAACAGAATAGTCCACCAAAGAAAGGTAAAAGAGGCCGACCACCTAAACCTCTTGGTGGAGGTACACCAAAAGAAGAGCCAACAATGAAAACTTCTAAAAAAGGAACCAAAAAAAAATCTGGACCTTCAGCACCAGAAGAAGAGGAAGAAGAAGAAAGACAAAGTGGAAATACAGAACAGAAGTCAAAGAGCAAACAACACCGAACATCAAGGAGAGCACAACAGAGGTAAGTACGTGCAACTCTAAACTGCATATGTTTCGTAACTATGTTATAAATCATAATTTGATGCTATGCACATTTGGGTCTTCTCCAAAGCAGAGCAGAATCTCCTGAAACTAGTGCAGTTGAATCCACACAATCCACACCACAGAAAGGACGAGGAAGACCATCAAAAACGCCATCACCATCACAACCAAAAAAAAATGTGTAAGTTGTAAATAATATTAAATTTCAAACCAGTTTCAAATTATTTTGCAAAAGTTCATAAATTTTTAAATATACATAGGGCTATATTTAAAATCTCATATATTTACTCCCATTACACTAGGTAAGATAAAATTTTTATAAACTTACCTAAGTGATTGATATCCCAATTAACTCTCTGATAATATTTGTACATTTTTTACAGGTTTTAGGCAAATATTTTTAAATGAATAACATATAGTTTATCATTTCCAATACAGACTTTATAGTACCTAAAGAGATGAGAAGGTATTTTTAAATAATCACATCGTACTGACCAGGTTGCCTTGTCATTCCACACTACAGTTTTTTTTAATGTCTTTCCTCAGCAACTTAAAAAAAAATAGTTTTTACATTTTTGCTTTTATTCTTTGAATTGTGTAGGAAAGTAACAGCCATTATTTTTCTTTAAATTATATCCACTGAAATTATCACATGTAGATCTGAAGTTTTTGATGTTTTGAATTTTTCTTTTCTAATCAAATTAACACATCCATACCTACATATAAATAGTTTTAGAAGTTCACACAAACATATGTTTATAAGAAGTTACAATAACAGGGCGCCTGGGTGGCTCAGTTGGTTAAGCGACTGCCTTCGGCTCAGGTCATGATCCTGGAGTCCCTGGATCAAGTCCCGCATCAGGCTCCCTGCTCAGCAGGGAGTCTGCTTCTCCCTCTGACCCTCCCCCCTCTCATGTGCTCTCTCTCATTCTCTCTCTCTCAAATAAATAAATAAAATCTTTAAAAAAAAAAGAAGTTACAATAACAAATTTGTACCTAAGATTATTAAAGTAGCAGGAACATCAGTACTGTAATTTGTATATTTTGCCCTTTTTTTCTCAGTTATTTAAGTGGAACTAAAATAGCATGTCTTCCATTAGTCAGAAATTCTGCAGTTTTCCTGAGAGTAATCCCATTACATAATTACATCAGTGCGTTGGCTTTTCAGACTTGCCAGCGTGCCTTGGCTAAATACTTACCTTAGAAGTATTTCCTATTCCTGTGTATTCCACAGGAAGAGGAAAAGTTGCCTGGGTGTCTAGCTACTTCATGCCCTCTTCCATTTAATTTTTTCCTCGGGTAAAAAAGTAAAGGTAAGTATATTTTTGTGATAACTTTGTAAATGTGTTTGGATTCAATTATGGAAAATAACTGTTTTTTAAACAAATTCTTAAGGAATATTAAATTTCCAGAATTAATTTTATAATGAGGAAATGACAGAAATATCATTCGGGCTCATAACTGTAATTTGTTTATATTTGGGCATCAAAAAATTAAGAACTTAAATGATTATCATGTCATTTCCTCATACGAATGTTCTAAACCAAACAAGTATTTCTTTTAAAAATCAGTGCAAAAAACCTCTATATTCTGTCTTAACAGTGTATCTTCCCTTCACGGGGAACCTCTTTTTTTAGAACTAGTAGAATAACGTATGTTATGATCTGCCTGTTTTTCTTGTTCTGACCTCAGTGGAATTGAGAAAAACTGAATCAAGTAAAAAAAATTACTTGGTTTGAGTGTGGATTAAACAATACTTTGGATTACCTAAGAGAAGTGATAAGCTGTATTCTTAATGTTAAAAAAAAGTTACCATACAGAGAATAAGGTGATGGTTGCCAGAGGGTAGTGGGGGTGGGAGTATGAGCAAAATGGGTGAAGGGGAGTGGGAGATAACGAGCTTCCAGTTTGGGAATGCGTAAGCACGGTGTAGGGAATATGGTCAGTGATATTGTAGTAGCATTGCATGGTGATAGATGGTAGCTACACTTGGGGTGAGCATAGCATAATGTATAAATAAGTTGAATCACTACACCTGAAACTAAGGTAACGTGTGTCAACTGCACTGAAATAAAAAAAAAGTTTTTAATGAAAGAATATATATGCAGATAGAAAAATACCGAGAGGGATACATTTGATTAAATGGTGGTATCTATTACATATATTTCATTGCCTCCTGTGTTTCAGAGAGTATGAGGTGCTGGGGGACATGGTGGCACAGAACAGACATGATTCTTGTCCTTATGGGATTTACCATCTAAATGGGCATGTATTGCATAATCACACCTAAATATGGAATTCTAAATTGTGATATGTGCCCTGATGAAAATTTAGGGTACTGTAAGAGAAAGTAATGGAAGGGCTAGGGAATTGGAAAGTTTTCTCTTTGGAAAGTGACAGTTGATTTCTTGAGAATAGTAGGAGTTAGGCTGATGGAAAACAGGAAGAACACAATTGGAGGGAATATTGGATTTGAAGGTTCCAAAGTAGGAAAAATCTTGGCCAATTCAGAGAGTTGAAGGAAGGCAAGAATTTGCCAGTGTAGTTGTGAGGAATTGAGTAGAAAGAGAGGAGAATGGACAGGTACCCCAGGACTGTCTGCAGGGCCTTGTATACTATATTAAGGAGGATTATGGAATTTCTCTCAGTATAGCAGGGAGTTACCGAGGGGGAATGAGTGACATCAGCTGTTTTTACATTTTAGAGAAGAGGTAAAGAGATGAGAATGGTTTGGAAATGTAGAAGCAATAGAGGTGGAGAGAAGTAAATAGGATTTGAGATTCCTTTGTAAGAATTATGGGGCCAGATGAAGAGTGGTACAGTAGTAAGAAGGACTCCAAATTTTCTGTTTTGAGAAGCTCAGGAGATACAGATGCCATTTACTGAGTTGGGAAAGATAAAAGGAAGAGCAGACATTGGTTTATGTTTTAAAATCCTTTATGGTATTGGTCTCAGTCACACATGATTTTGTTACTTGGTCAGTGTTTGTAGGTGAGATTCTAGGATTAAACATTGGTTTAGGGTTTAGAATAAGAAAAATATTTCTTGTTTTGTAAGGTAATGAAGGATAAAAATGATAATAAATGAGAATTTATGAAATATTTAAAGCATTTCTACTACTTAAAGATCAGAATGTTCATTTTATTTTATATCTGTTTTACTCTAGCCGTGTAGGACGCTCCAAACAAGCAGCTACTAAAGAAAATGATTCAAGTGAAGAAGTCGATGTGTTTCAGGGTAGCTCTCCTGTCAATGATGATATTCCACAGGAAGAAACAGAGGAAGAGGAAGTTTCTACAGTAAATGTATGTGTTTATTAAAGTACCATGTGTGGTAGTATAGAATATAGAATAGAGTTGGTAAATGTTTGGTAAGATACATATAGCACTTGCTCTTACTTATAAGTCTAAGTATTTATTTGCTTTTCTTCATTAGTTTGTAGAGTTGTTTCATCTACCAGCTTGAATAATTAGCATCCTTTATGGAATACTGAGACTCTAAGTGAGAATAATAGCTGTAGCCTCGTGAAAGTGTAAATATCAAGTTGAAAGCTGAATGTAGAGAAGAACAAGTAGCTGTCTGATATTGACACTTCAGGCATTTAAGTTGTACCTTGACTTTAGAGCACTGTTATATGTTAAATAGACTGTGGTTTATGTTTCTTAACTTTTTTCTCTGAGTTTCACAGTAGAAACTAGAAGTTAACCATATAGGATAAAATCACGTCTTTGAAATTTATAAAATTGGTAATAGACCTTTCTTTTACAAAAGTAGGAATGTGATTCTTCCTGAGATAATTTTTTTTTAAGAATGGCTTTGTCAGTTAACACATCTTGAGTATTTCTCGCTGGAAGAAATACAGTTAACACATTTAAGTAAGGTGTATTCTCTAGATGATACACTAGTGCTGAGTCTTTCAATCAGTACAGCCAGCCATCTTTGTTTGAGAAACCTGTGTTCTGAGATGTAGTCCCAGAGTTGACCCCCACCCCTCTGTGCTATTTAACATAATCAGCACTTATGATTGGACCAGGGTTGTGAAGCGGGGTTAAGACCACAGAAAAATATCTGAACTGTGTGGTCTCAAACTTGTTGGGCTTGTTTCTTAAAGTATTTGTTTATTGTTTTCAATATAAAAATAAGGCTAAAGAGTTCATTGTGATTAGTGTCTTCATCAAAACAAAACAAAACAAAAACAAAAACTGCACCATAAATTTAATTAAAATCCTGTTCTGTTTATATTCCTCTTTATACTGGTCTTTTTTAAACTAAAGTGTTATGCTTTCATTAGTACTTGCCAGTAAATTGTAATATGTCTGAATTTCAGATTATTTCTATGTATTTACTGATTGTTATGATCCACATTCAGTAACTGTTTTCCCAGAAAGACAGCTGTAAGCCTAAGTTCATAAGGATCAAATGTTTTCTTTTACCACAGAAACATAAGTGAAAAAATATTTGCAATTATTTTTCTTGCTCTTGACATTGATTTCTGTTCATTTCTCTTTAAAATGATTGAATAGAAAAGTAAAATAGTTTTTTCTTTCTCTATTGTGGGAAAGGCTGTCTGCTGTGTCTAGTATTTTAATTAAGCATCTGGTAATTTTCCTTTTAAGGTACGGCGGCGAAGTTCTAAAAGAGAAAGGCGATGAACAAATGTAATTAATAACTTTCTATGTGAAAGCTTTGAGAAGAAGCATTTTTTTGTCAAGCTTGAGGCTAAGTAAAGCCTTTGATGCACAAAGCGGAACTGCCAGAGAGTGGACAGTTGGAACTTCCTTTGATGACCTCATGTGTTTTGTGGTCACAGCGCTTTAGCCATACGCGTGGTGATAACATTGACTATGGAGTCTTGTGGAAGTGTGATGTCCGATGGCTATGTAGACATAAACTAAAGAAGAAACTTGTAAATATATTTTTTCTCTTTTTTTTCTTTCTTTTGCTTTCTTTCTTTCTTTTTCTTCTTTCTTTTTCTTCTTTCTTTCTTTAATGTTTCTGACTTCTAAAGTGCTTGTATAGCTTTTATCTGCGGCTTTAAACTGACAGTACCCAACTGTTTATTGGATCTATTGATTTGGAAAGAGTTTGTTAGGATAGATCTTAAGCAGTAATCTGTCAGTGTTAGTATTTGTATTCTCTGCAATTTTACTGTGAAAAATTTTTTTCAACAAATGGTGTCATTTTCTTGATGTCATTGTTTGTTGGAGAGTTAAATGGTCTCTTTCCCTTGTGTATCTTACCTAGTGTTTACTCCTAGGCACCCTTAATCTTCAGAGGTGCTATATTGTCTGCCATTACACCTGAATGGTGCCTCCGATGGGAGGACACCACGCAAATTGTGAAATAATCCTGAAGTTTGATTATTTTACACCTCAGTATTGGTCTCAGAATTTTCTGGCCTTTCATGGCAATGAAAATTTTAAGAAAAGAGAGATTTAAAATATTTTAATTTTAAAGAGTGTGTTATAAAATAATGTACTGAATTCTTTATCCCATTTTATCATCATCCCTTTTCAGTTTTTATTAATCTACTGTATCAATAAAATTCTGTAATTTGAATTAGTTTTTAATAGTCTAGAATGTTATTGTGTATAGATATTTCCTCTTGAACATTATGTTCAGAAGATGCAAATTATTACACTATAATATAAAATCTGATATATACACATAGAAAAGTTCCAGTTCTCCATAACAGTGTAAAGTTAATCAGAAAGAAAAAATTTTATTGATGCAGTGTGTCTTTATAAAGCTGTTCTTGAAAGCAAGTGTTTTGTATTTTATAGTGAGTTGCATGTTTATGAAAAAGTGCTGAAAATGGGATGTGCTCTTTTCTGTAAATTCATATTTAGCCATAGTATATGATAGATTGCCCCATAACATAGTTTTTCATCAAGAGTTTATTATTGTACTTTATTTTGGAGCCAAAAACTTGTTCTTGGGGGGGGAAGGACAGGGTGGGAGTGATATATCCAACTATCTGAGCTACTGTAGGTATCACAATCTTATAAATTTTGAATGAAATTCCACTTCATCTAGATTAGGAGAAGTGGAAATTTATTTGGATTTAGAGCAGTTCTTTTTTTTTTTTTTCATCGTAATCTGCAAAATACAGAAACAAATTACTTAAGTCAGTATCCTTTATACAGTTTTGTAAACTGTATTTTGAACCAAAACATAAAAGTTACTACTTAATGCTTGCCTAAATTCACTGTAGTATTTCAGGTGCTGTTCTTTTGTTTTTTCCACAGTTAACATCGGAAAAGAAAATCATATCCTAACTTATTAAATTTATCACATTGAATAATGGAGCATTTTCATATAATACACCATTATGTTTAAGGTATATTTCCAAGATTGGTTATAATAGATGGGGGATATAATAAAGAAACTATTTTGGAAAATGACATTTTACTATTTTCCAATGTATATCACAATTGATGTGATTATTTTTCTTTTAAAGATTTCTTCATGTTTATGAAACGGCCTTTAATTTAAAAAAAAAATGTTTTGAATTGTGTCTTAATCTCTCAATATTTAACTATTCTTCATTCTTCATCAAGCAAGATACACCAGTGATTATGGGAGGCTGCTGTATACAGGGCAGCTAATGTTGGACCAAGATGCATTGGTTTTTAACCGTTTAATGAGCTCAGTTCTCCCAAACACGCTATTTGTATCTCAGCAGTACAAAGGCATGTTTTTAAATCTATAAAATAAAGAATAAGGGATAGCTTTGTATTTTTGTCATTGACTAAATTGCACCGGAAATGTTTATGGAAGTATATCTTTAAGACCATTTTATAAAACATAATGAAAACATGATTGTGGAGGATTTTTATTTGCATGATCATAGTTAACCAAATTTCATTGCACATTAATTCTGTACATCAGTTCACAAAAAATGTGCATTGTAGATTTTGTTTAATGCCAATAAGTCTGTGATTTTACAACTTGTCTGTTCACTTCTTGGGAGGATTATGATGTAAATTTTCCATTTTTCTGTAGAAAATAGGTGCAATAATGATCAAAGTTTTGATGTCCCGAGTCTTCATCTTAGGGGATTATTTTATTATGTTTAAACTTAACATTTCATATGCTAACATTTGGAGAGCCACATACTATAACTAAAGTAAAATTAAGTATGATATACAACAGTAATTGCTAACAGTGGTTAGCAAAGTCTTCAGTGATAATGTTCATTTTGAAAAATATGTACTGTATAAAATTAAGGAAATATTCAACTCACTGTAACAAGTTCCATTATGAAAATCTTATGCGTCTTCAGTGAGGTTATCTTGCTGCACTCTGTAGCAAGTTCATTTAATCTACATTATAATAAGATTTCTTGCTGCAGTGCAACAGGAAGCTTTTTTTCAGTGATCTCCACTGTATATGTAAATTACAAATGTGGCTGTAAAACTTGTTCCAGGTATTAAAGGTTACATTACTTTCTGTATCTTCTTACAACTTGTAAGTTTGATTTTTCAGATTTCCTTTTGCCCACTTGAAGATTGTCAGGGATTTAAGAATTTGTTTAACTTAGGTGTATCTCCCCTACCACATAGTATTATGTCACCATAATGAACAATTGGTATTTAGATAGATAACCAATTTCAGACACATTTTTGGATTTTCTGTGAAGCTGAATAAACATGAAAGCTAATATGTAATTGTATTATTTTATTTATGTGTATTAATATATATATTTAAATATGTTTACTAAATGAAGAAAGGCACATTTTGATGATTTTTTATTTTGGAGCCTTTGTTGCATGAAAAGGAAATGTATTTCCTAGTAACATTTTTTCAAGCTTTTTGTTTAAACTTCTTATGTAAAATTTTGACTAACAGAGATTGCTAAGTACTATTTAAGTTAAAGGATTGCATAACTGGAGAAAATAAATGTATCCTATAAACTTTAAAAGTAAGCACTGAATATAAGTTGCTAGTGGCACTTTTATTCATTTGTTCAGCAAATATTTATTGAGTGCTTACTATGTGTTAGGCTAGTTACAGAGAATAAAGTGTGATCTAGATAGAGTAAGTCCCTGCCCTTGCAGAGCTTACGTTCTCCACAAGGGGGTGGGGGAATAAGGAAACAATAATTAAATATATAATATAAATGTCAGATTGTGAGAAGTGTGGTGAAAAGAAAAGGAAAAGCAAGATAGACAGTAGAAATGATTGGAGGAGAAACTATTTTGTATACTTTGGAGCTATGTTACTTAGCACATAAACTATCGGGTTATTATGCCTTTACGATGAAGTTACACTTTTATAATTATAAAATGTCACTTGATATCTGTACAAATACTTCATGCCTACTTTGTCTGATATTAATATAGCCGTACCAGTTTTGTTTTGTTTGCATGACAAACCTTTTTCTGTCCTTTTATTTTCAACCTATTTATATATATTCTTATGTTTAAAATGTATGTTATGTTAACATTTTATACTTCCATCTTGTTCTTTTATCTAGTCTTAGAATCTTTGTTCTTTAGTGTTTAGACTGTTTACTTTTGGTATAATTACTGATGTAGTAGGTTTTAAACCTTCCTCTCTTTTTTGCCAGTCTTTTCTTTATTCCTTTATTTGCTCCTTTTCCTAACTTCTTTTGACTCAGTCAGGTACTGTTGACCTTTGAGCAGTGTGGGGATTAAGGTTGCCAACCCCACACAGTTGAAAATCCACATAGAACTTTTGAGTCCCCAAAAACGTAACTACTGATAGCCTACTGTTGACTGAGAGCCTTACCAAAAACATAGTTGATTAACCCATATTTTGTATGTTGTACGTATTAGATACTGTATTCTTAAAGTAAACTAGAGAAAAGAAATTGTTACTAAGAAAATCATAGAGAAGAGTAAATACTTTTACACCACTCTACTATATCAAAAAAGAATCCAGCTCAAACTCCTGCTGTTCAAGGGTCATCTGTACTTACTATTATTCTATCTCTTCTATTTGCTTTTTAGTTATGCTTGGTTGTATTATTTTTCTGTGGTTACCTTACAGATTATAGTATCTGTGTTTGGCTTATTATAGTCTGTGTTATATTAATGCTTTTACTACCTTCTGAACAGTTCAAGAACTTTAAAACGGTTCAACTCCATTTGTTGCCTCCCCACTCTTTGTGCTATAGTTTTCATATATTTTGTGGTTATAAATCCCACAATATCATTACTTTAAATAGTGTTCTTTCTTATTTACATATACATTTTCTCTTCTCTTTGCTATTTTTTTCTTTTCTTTTGATAGTTTTGTGCTGTCATCTTAATTCCTTTTCTGTCAGCCCGAGGAACTTCTTTTAGTATTGCTTATAGTGCCAGTCTTGTGGCAGTTAACTCAGCATTTGTTTGAAAGGTCTTTATCACACCTTCATTTTTAAAGAGTATTTTCTTTGGATACAGAATTCTGGATTGGCAGTTTTATTTATTTGGCAGTTTGAAACTTTGCATTTTATTTTCTTCTAGTTTTCATATTTTCTGTTGCAAAACAGCTGAAAAACTTTGCTCCTTTTAGGTCCTGTGTCTTTTTCCTGGCTTTTAGGATTTCCTCTTTATCTTTGTTTTCAGCAGTTTGCTGTGTTGGGCCTGCTTATGGTTTTCATTTTATCTTGCTTGGGGTTAACTGAGCTCTGGAATCTGCAAGTTGATATATTCTATCAGTTTTAAAAAATTCTTGGTCATTATCCCTTCACATATTACTTGTACTCTATTATCACTTCTTTCTTTCTGACATTCCAGTTATAAATATGTTGTACTGTTTGTGTCCCATGTGCTCTTTATTTTCTTCCCTTTCTTTCTACTCTTGTTTTCTCTCTGTGCTTCAGTTTGGATATTTCCAGTTGATGCATCTTCAGATTTGCCAATCTTGTGTTCTACCTTGTGCAGTCTTCCATTTAGCCCATCCAGTTAGTTAATTTCGAATAGTGAATTTTTTAGTTTTAGAGTGTCCAGTTAATTATATTTTATAGATTTCATTTCTCTATTGAAAGTCTCTTTACTCGTTTCCTTTTTTTTCTTCTTCTTAACAGTGCTGGCAGAGATTTGAATTCTATAACTAACTCCAACATCTGAATCATCTGTGGGTCATAATCTATTACCTGATTTTTCTTTCTTGATTATTAGTCACATTTTTCCTGATCATATTTCTTTCTCCCTGTATCTAGGGCTTGTAATTTTTTTCTTTTATGCAGGACAGTGTGTATAAAAGAACTGAAGGGTTGAAGTTGATGTGATTTCTCCCCCCCCCCCCCCAGAAGATTTATCTTCTTTTCTCTTACTCATTGTAGGGATTGATTACCTCAATCCATGGAGTTGGTCTTGGGGTACAGCTTTAGGTTGACTCAGTCCACTTGTTTCAAAAGTCTTGAGGGTAAGACTTGTATTATGTACAACAGGCCTTTTCCTTTAGCATACCAAGACTATAGAAGATTTCATTCTACCTTTCCAGGCCAACCTCTCAGCAGGAAGGCTATTTTATATAGGATAGTCAAAGAAGATTCTTTGAAAGGGTGACATCTGAGCATGGACTTCTATTATATGAGGGATCAAGCACTATGAACACCTGGGGAAAAAGTATTACAGGCCGAAGGAAGAGTAAGTGCAAAAGTCCTTAGGGAAGAATGAACTTTGAGTGTATCAGTAATTTCAAGAAGGCCAATGCTTTTGAAGTGAAAGTGACCACTGGATAAAGGGGTAGGAGGGAAAGTCAGGAGATTGCGAAGAGCCAGATCATAATTGTATGTCTGTTAGGAGTTGTGTTTAGAATTTGATGGAAATCCATTGTAGGACTTTGAGTAGGAGGTGGCAAGAACTGGGCTTTTTGTTGCTGTTGTTGTTAATTTGAAGAAATACAGTTGAGGGGCACCTGGGTGGTTCAGGTCATGATCCCAGGGTTTTGGGATCAAACCCCACATCAGGCTTCCTGCTCCTCGGGGAGCCTGCTCCTCCCTCTCCCCTGCTTGTGCTCTCTCGCACTCTCTCTCAAATAAATAAGTAAAATCTTAAAAAAAAAAAAATTTAAAAATACCATTGACCCATGAACAAGGTGAGGTTAGGGGCACTGAAACCCCTCCTTGCCCCCCTGAAGTTGAAAACTTGCATATGACTTTTTAGTCCCCCCAAATTTAACTACTGATAGCCTATTGTTGACTGAAAGCCTCACTGATAATAGTCAATTAACACATATTTTGCATGTTATTATGTATTATATACTGTATTCTTACAATAAAGTAGAAAAAAGAATGTTATTAAAATCATAAAGAAGAGAAAATACATTTATAGTACTGAGTGTAGAGGAAAAAAAAAATCCATGTATAAAGTGGACCTACACAGTTGAAACCTGTGTCATTCAAGGCTCAGCTGTTCTTGAAACTCAACGTGTCCACAATACTGAATACGTAACCTTTCCTTCTCATATCTGGTCATCTTTGTATATCTGAAAATAGAACTAGCATTCAACTAGTAATACAAATCAAATCGAAAAATTGCCCCTGACTTTTCCTTTCACTTACACTGTTATCTAGTCCTATTGAACTTATCTCCTGATTATCCCTAGAATTTTTCTACTTTATTATTATTACTATTATTATTATTTTATTTAAGAGAGAGTGTGCGGGAGGGACAGAGGGCGAGAGAGAGAGAATCTTTTTTTTTTTTAAAGATTTTATTTATTTGACAGAGACGCAGCGAGAGAGGGAACACAAGCAGGGGGAGCGGGAGAGGGAGAAGCAGGTTTCCCATGGAGCAGGGAGCCCGATGCGGGGCTCGATCCCAGGACCCTGGGATCATGACCTGAGCCGAAGGCAGACACTTAACGACTGAGCCACCCAGGCGCCCCGAGAGAGAGAATCTTAAGCAGGCTCCATGCTCAGTGTAAAGCCCAATTTGGCACTTGATCTCACAACCCTGAGATCATGACCTGTGCCAAAACCAAGACTCCGACACTCAACTGACTGAGCCACCCATTCCCACCAATGTAATCTCTTTTAAGTTCTTAATCATTTCTTTGTCTCCAAACTGGTATGCTTAAACTTACTCTTGCCTGACCTCAAATTCATTTTCACAATGTAGCCAGACCGTTGTGAAATACAGTGATCCCATCTATCCAGTAATGACAGCAACAACAATGATAATAAACAGTATAAATCCTACAACCCTTTAACAATTTGCCATTGCCTTTAAGATAATGTGCTCCACAAAGCTCTGCATCTTTGGTCACTAGGCAGTCTTTATCATCTGTGCCAGCTACACTATTGTTTCAGTCCCTTGCACTTAGTTGCCAGAGGTACAAGCAAGCTATTAGGGTATATATAAAGCTGTATAGATATTCAAAAGATAAAACATATTCTGTTGTCTCCGCCCAGAGCACTCTTCCTCCTTCTGCTATATCTATGTTTCATACTCACACTACAAGTGAGAATTTTCCCTAAGGCAGCTTTTCTCAATTTCTGTGATCAGGGCAAACCCCCCTATTATATGCCCCCTTAGCTTACCTCTCCATAGCACTTAGCACAGTTGGCATTTGGATTATTTCATTAATGCCTGTCCCACTGCCTCCAGAATGCTCACCTGTATGAAGACAGAGATGATACATGTTTTTGTTGACTAGTTTATCTCTAGTGCTCAGTATAGTGTGTAGTGCACATAGTAAGTGCTCAAAAGATGTTTGCTGAATTAACTTTACATTAGTAAAATTTAGATAAATTACGGGCATTAAAATTTAAGATCAAGGAACCTGATAATTTTTTGTGCTAGATACCTTATTTAAATCTTTTCATAAATTATCATCTCATATAGTCCTCACTGTAGTTCTGTGTGTTAGTTGATGGTGTGTATGCCCTTTAACATATGAGGGAACTGAGGATCAGAGATTGTGGTTTACCCAAGGTTTCTCATCTCTGAAGTGGTGACTGAAGATTCTGTCACATCTGTTTAACTCCAAAGCCACGCTCTTTCTATACTGCCTCAAATATTAATCATCATATCAACATTGAATAAATATTAATAAATTTTAAAGTAGTGATAACATAATTCTTCAGTTCTGTTGGGATTTCCTAGTCACAGGATGAATGTAATATTGGACATGTTTTCCTGGATACTCTGCTACCTGTTTGCTTACATTATCTCCCATTAGGAGAAACATGTTCATTATCAACATTTTACAAATAAAGAAACCTATCAACATTTTACAAATAAAGAAACCTAGACTTGCTCAGAGGTCACAGAACTATTCAGAATTGATGGTTTTAATTCTTAGACTATTGATTTGGAGTAGAATTCAAATAACTTACTTGAACCAAAATGGCTATTTATTGTAAGCATAGAACATGCTTCAGGCTTCGATCTTAGAAAGTGATGGATAAAAATGTAAATTTCATTTATTGTACATAACTTACGTTCTTTTTTATTTTAAGAGAGAGAGCATGAGCAGGGGTGGAGGGAGGGGCAGAGAGAGAATCTTAAAAAGTCTCCATGCCCAGCACTGAGCCCAACGTGGGGCTCGATCTCAGGACCCTGAGATCATGACCTGAGCCAAAATCAAGAGGCTTAACCAACTGAGCCACCCAGGCACCCCCATAATTTACATTCTTGAGCTAATGTGTTTAACTCTGTTCACTGTGTAATCTGCATTATGGCCCTTGGGTGCCTATAGTTTTGTATAAAAATCTTGGGTGAAAAATTACCAGAGAGAAGGTAATACAGTTAACACCTTATAGATGTGTGAATGATTGGGGGTTGGGTGCACCAGATCTGTTCATTTGGGAACCGAGAGACCTATTTGGCTGAGGTGGAGAAAAAGTTCTGTTGTGGTTGGGAAGTGGGAAGATACTTTGCACAAGTAGTTTGAGAGAATATTGGGTAGGGCTTTGAATTCTAAAACCAGCTAAGGGACCTACTGATGACTTTTTAGAGCAAGAGAATAAAAATATGAAACTTAAGACATTTAACGTGACAGTTTTAAAAGACTGTGTAATACAGTTAAGGGACTATAAACAGAGGTCCAGTTAGTTAACCGTAATACAAGAAGATTAGCTTATTAGTTTGCTCTGAAGAAGCAATTACCTTGTCTTCAAGATTCAAACCGTTCATGGGCGCCTGGGTGGCTCAGTTGGTTAAGCGACTGCCTTCGGCTCCGGTCATGATCCTGGAGTCCCTGGATCGAGTCCCGCGTCGGGCTCCCTGCTAGGCAGGGAGTCTCCTTTGCCCTCTGACCCTATCCCCTCTCATGTGTTCTCTCTCATTCTCTCTCTCAAATAAATAAATAAAATCTTTAAAAAAAAAAAAAAAAAAAAAAAGATTCAAACCGTTCATAATGGGAAATTGTTAGAACTGAGTTCTATAGTTCCATTATTCAGATAGACAACATTCACATTAACAGTTAAACATTTTTGTTTCTATTTAAAAATTAACACAGGGACTTCTAAATACTTTCCTATAGAAAGGTAGAAACAACACAGACATTCAGAGCAAAGTATGTTCACTAGATCAGGATTTCAGTCTGTCATACTTTCTCACTCCTATATACATATTATCTTTTGTTTTTATGTAAGCAGGATCATATACCTTTCTACAACTTTCTCCTTTACTTAATGTTCTTATAAGGCTATCAGAACATAGGGGTTTATCTCACCCTTTTAACAACTGCCATGATTTACTTAACTATTCTGTTGGGCATTTGGGTTATTTACATTTTTCACTGTTAGAAACAATGCAGTAGATGATCATCTCTATATGTCTTTGTGCTAAGGTGCCAGGTTTCCTATAAGAAATAGATTCCTATGTAGAGAATTGTGATGTTCTTTAAATAATAAATTCTGCCCAATTGCTTTCTAAAAAGTGTACCAATTAATGCTTTTTTAAATTTTTCTCAGTCCAGTGGTTACAGAATTACTTTGTTTTCATTTTCATTTCTCCAATTACAAGCAAAACTGCATTGTTGCATAGGTTTTCATTTGGGTTATTTCTGTCCGATGAATTACTTGTTCATATTCTTTGCCCATTTTTCTGTTTAGTATTTTTTTTTTTAATCATTGTTGTCTCTAGGTAAAAAGGGAGGAGGTAGGGATGGCTTATGGACTCCAGCCACACTGTGTTACATTTCCTTACAAAAAGGTACTGCTGTTTTGAGCTAACCTACAGTAGTCCCCTCTTATCTGGGGTTTTACTTTCTGTAATTTCAGCTACCCACGGTCAACTGTGGTCCAGAAGCAGGTGATCCTCCTTCTGAAGTTTTGTCAGATACTCAGGAGTAGCCTCGCACTGTCACAGTGCCTGTATTATCCACCTCACTTCATCTCATCACATAAGCATTTTACCATCTCACATCATCCTAACAGGAAGAGTGAGCCCAGTACAATAAGATATTTTGAGAGAAACCACATTCACATAATTTTTATTACAATACATTATTTGTTTTTTATCAGTAATTGTTGTTAATCTCTTATAATGCCTAATTTATAAGTTAAACTATACCATAGGTATGTATGTATATGGAAAAAACATAGTGTATATCTAGGGTTCAGTCCTATCCACATCAGGCATCCTCTGGGGGTCTTAGACAGTACCCTGCTGTGGATATGGGGGGACTGCTGCTGTGTGTGCCAGAAGTAGGCTTACCATCTTTCTTTACTTATTCTCGCATTATTCTCTTATTAAATATGTGGAAGATACCTTCTAGTGAGTCACTTACCTTCAAGCTTTTTAAAATGGTATTTTCTGTCCTATAACACAGAAGTTTTTCCCCTTTGTAAGCTCAAATCTGCATTTTTCATTATAGGTTTTGTGCTAACTACAAGATTCTGAAAATATTTTTGTGTTTCCTTCTAATACTTAGGTTTTTTTTAATATCATTTAATCCATCTGGGGACTATTTTTATATATTGTGTATGATTGTGGTGTAACTTAATTTTCTCTTAAGTGTATAGTTACTTTTCTTAACACAGTTTATTGTATAGTTTCTTCTCTCTCCTGATTTGAGATGCCACAGGTATCATGAACTAAATCTCTTTATCTACCTGGATCTCTTTGTCCATGCCTATAACCAACATCTAATATAATTACTATACCTATGTAACATGTTTTTATATTTGGTCTGAAAAATTTTCCTAAGTTTTAATTTTAACATGTCTTATTATTCCTGGCTATTCTTGTTTTCTCTTACTTAAAATACCAACATCTTTACAATAATACTAAGTATGCTCACTGAGATAGGTTTTTTAACAGCCTGATTAAAGCCAGGATTAAATCCTTCAGTACAGTTTTATTTTCTTCATTAAGACTAGGCTTTGCATCTTTCAAAAAAATGTGTTACGCAGTTTAGTATGATTCAAACATTGTTACTGTTATCATTCTTTTATTTTCTAATTGGTTATGCCCGCTATGTTGTTTTCAGCTGCTGAATTTGTATTGGTTTAAAGTTTTTCAGTTAATTCTCTTGGATTTATTAGATAGATAAACTCTCTCCAAATAGTTTTGTCAGTATTATTTCAAATCGTTCTGATACTTATATATCATGTTTTTCTGGTCTAATTGTGTTGGTTCGCACCACTAGAGTACTGTTAAATAGAAAGCATCCTGCCTTTTTCCAGTTTAAGAAAGTTTCTATTTCTGTTTAATTAGGGCTATTAAAAAAATAAGATTTGGAGTGTGTGTTGAATTCCATGTTTGCATAACAGTTTATGTTTTTTAAAAATAGAATTATTAATGTAATGAATTATGTATACAATCATCCTTGTTTTGGTAGGATTAACCCAGCTTGGCTTGGTCGTGCTGCAGGTGTGCTAACATTTTACTTAATATCCTTATATTCATGTTGAGCAGCAAGGTTGGTTTATAATTTCCTTTGTTATGTTATCCTTATCTGAGTACTGGATAAAGGGGTTTTGCTAGCCTTCTAGAATTAGTTGAAAAGCTCACTGTATTTTTTGATGAAACAATTTATATAATGTAGGAGCTATTTACTTCCTGAAATCTTTTTTTTTTACTTTATTTTATTATGTTAATCACCATACATTACATCATTAGTTTTATTTATTTTTTTATTCTTATGTTAACCCCCATACATTACATCATTAGTTTTAGATGAAGTGTTCCATGATTCATCCTTTGCATATAACACGCAGTGCTCCATTCAGTACGTGCCCTCTTTAATACCCATCACCAGGCTAACCTATCCCCCCAACCCCCTCCCCTCTAGAACCCTCAGTTTGTTTCTCAGAGTCCATCGTCTCTCATGGTTCGTCTCGCCCTCTGATTCCCCCCCCTTCATTTTCCCCTTCCTACTATCTTCTTTTTTTTTTTAACGTATAATGTATTATTTGTTTCAACTTCCTGAAATGTTGATAGAGCTTACATTTAAATTGTACATGGTGCCTTTTTAAATTTTATTTTTAAAAATTCCAAGTTAAAAATATTTCAGACATCCAGGAAATAATACAGTAGACCATCATGATCTCATTCTCCAAGTTTAAAAGATGTTAACACTTTACTATATTTTTTTCAATTCTAACCCTCCCCCCACCCCCAGTACATACACGTGTTTTCTCCTCTCCCTGTAAGTGAGCAGGGAAGTCTCTCAGGAATGTTTACCAATTGATGTTGCAATGTTTCTTTATTGTGTCTTAAGAATAAACATTCCATAATTATGCCACTGATGCTGTGGAGTGTTTGAATTGACGTTTGTCCCTTCATGGGGAGGATATGCTCACTTCTAGTATACGTGCTATGCAAAAGCTACGTCCTTCTTTTGTTTTTAATAAGAAGTAAGATTAAAAGGTGTGGCTAAGGCTTATAATCTCTTTTGCCCTTTTTTACTAAGAGATAAGTACCCTGATATTAATGTGTGTCTTTCCCATAGTATTTTCATCCTCATTTTACACATGTATATTTTTTAAAAAATACATAGGACTATTTTATGTGTTTTTAAATATTATGGAAAAAAGCCCATTGTATCTATAATTTTGAAACCTGCTATTTTTCACCCGGTACTGCGTCTTTGAGATATAGCCATGTCGATACCTGTTGATCTCTCCATCCCTGAAATTGGTATGCTTCTTAAAATCAGTAATGTCTTAAAATTGGCAGCTTTTCTTTCTTAATGACAACATAATGGTGTACCTTAAAGTTGATGTCATCTAAGATTTGATTAAATCCTGTAGTTAATTCCTCTTTTGTAAAACATTCTATTGTTTGAATATACCACAGTTAATCCATTATAAAACACAGTTAATCATTTATCTTATTGATGGATAATCAGATATTTTGCACTTTAACTATTACAGACCAGTGCCAAAGTAAACAAGCACAAAACAACCATTCTGAATGGAAATGTTGAATTTAATGAATATGGATATGCTACTTTTAGATATTGCCAAATTGCATTCCAAATTAGTTGTATTACTTTATATTCCCACCAGGGATGCATAAGAGCTTTTGTTTGCTTTTCATTTTTAGACTTGTATCCATTTGAAATTAACTTTGTGTATGCTGTGAGTTAGGGGACTTATTTTTTACAAATGCATAGCCATTCACCTCAGCACTATTACTAAATAGTTGATTCTTTTATTTAAATGCCATATGTGTCATATACTAAGTGCCTTTATATAGTGACAGTGTATTAAAAACTGTATTTATCTTTATAATGTTTCTAGGCTCTCTTTTGTGTTCCATTAGTTTATGTATGTACTCTAACAACCAGTATATTTTCATATTATAGTTTTGTAGGAAGGCATCTCCCTTATTAGTACTCTTAAAAATGGTCTTGACTTTTGTCTTCTCACATGTCCACATGAATTTTAAAATCAGATTGGTAAATTCTGGGAAAAGTCCTTAGGATTTTTATTCAAATTGCATTGAATTAAAAATTTATTTTGGAGAGAATGACCATCTTGTTGATACGGAATCTTCCAATCCATGAATACAGTCAGGTATTTGGTATCTGTCTTATATCTATCAGTAAAGTTGTACATAAGAGTCATGCAAATTGTATCTTTCCTTAAAATTGCTTTTTCTAATTGTTGCTGGTGGATAGGAAAACTAGTTTAATCTACGTTTGCTCCTTTACCCTGAGTCCTTTGGGGCCTAGGCCAAAACTTTTTTTAGGAGCTGAAGCTCTTACTATCTTTTTAGCCTCTTTTATGGTTATTTAATACACGTTTTTCACTTTTTCCTGAAGTGAAGTTGTGGTAACCCATATTTTCCTTGGAAATTGTGATTGTCTGGATTTCAAAATTTGTTGGTAAAAGTTTTTAATAGGTTATTTTATTTTATAAATCTCCTCTGCAGCAGCTCCATGTATTTTTTTTTCTTGACTGAAAAATCTTTGGCATCTCTTGTTTTTCCCCGTCACTGGATTACATTGATGTTTTTTCTAAGAACCAGCTTTTGGGTTTATTGATTGTTTTTTTAATTGTTGTTGTTATCTTTGTAATTTCTACAACGATCTTCATTTCTTCTTTCAACTGTACTTGAATTTATTCTTCTTTTCGTCTCTTGGGTTGTATACTTTGTTCATGTACCTTTAGTCTCTTTTGTTTTCTAATATAGACATTTCTAAGTACTGCTTGATTACATTCCAAGGGATTTTTGTTTTGTTTTTGTTGTTGTTGTTGTTGTTGTTGTTGTGTTGCCTTTATTATTCCTTTCTAAATAGCTTATAATTTTAGCTTTGATGCTTAAGCTAGGTGGTTTTTTATTTTCTCCCAGAGGACTTCTAAAAAATTCTGAACAGATAGGTTTGGGGGGGGGTGTTTTTATTTTGTTATCTTTTTGTGATTAATTTTCACTTTAAATGTGGGCCAAGAATGTCATTTGTGTGATTATCTTCTTGCTCTGTATTGAGAGATTTTTCATGTGTGTGTTTCCATATGTGTCTGAAAAGGAGGTTTGTCCACAGTATTGTAGGTACCAAATTCTGTATATGAATGTGTGTTTTAGATTGAGCTTTTTTATTGGATTATTTAAATTTTTATATCTTGTTTTTATTATCTGGCAAACCTGTTGATTAAGAGATAGTTCTGTTGATTTCCCCCATAAATATTGTGAATATGTCATTTTTCTTTGTATCAGTTTTTACTTTATATATGTCAAAGTTGTGATTGAGGGTCTATGACTGATATATATTCTTGATGGATTGTACCATTTCAACAGTATAAAACATGTTTTCCCTCTTTAATGCTTTGCCTGAATTCTGTTTGATTTTAATCTTGCTACACTTTTTGTTAGTATTTGATACCCCTTTTATCCAACTTTCCTGCATCATTTTGTTTTACATCTGATTTTGAAACAACATATAGCTGTCTTTATAATTTCTTTATTTTCCTCCATTTTCTCTGGTCTGTTTCTGGAATTCTTTTTAGATTTCTAGAGCTTTTCAAGTTGTCTTTCACATCTCAACTTTTTCCTTGTAGTACTTATCTCCAGCATGTGTCTTGGGCTATGGTTCTTCCTAAAGATTTGTCTTTTCTTTCTCGAATTTGCCGAAATATCTACGTTTCTTTTTCCTGTCTTATTGTGGATTTATCTGCAGAGTGTGTGTGTGTGTTCTTATATTATCTGCTTTCATGAAATAATTGCATAAAGTAATTGCTAATACTCAATTTTCTGTCTGGATCCGGATAGTGGAATCCCTTGATTTCAGCACTTAGGTTGTATTCCTACTCATTTTTCTTGCTGTTTGTTTGGGGGACTAAAGTTTCTTAAGCTTGTGCTTAATCCATCATCTTTGAGCCTTCTTGAGCTGCTTAAAAAACAAAAAACCTAGTTATCTTTAGCATTTCTGTGCCACCATTACTTATCCTATAAGTTGGCATCACTTCAGTTTTTCAGAGCTTCTACTATCCAGCCCAATTCAGAGCAACTCATTTTATGAAATGGTTACTGGAGATCATCAATTGCCAAATCCAACCCTTTCTTTTCAGTTCTCTTTTTCATAATTTCTACATATCACTTGGTTTCCGACAGTGTTAGAGTAGGATTTTCTTCCTACCCTTCTGCGTGTCATTTTTACGGTGGTTTTTCTCCCTTCACCCACTCCTGAATTGGCATTGTAAGTTAATGTGAGAATTGTTAACATTTTGCCCTCTTTCTGAAGGCAAAAAAATTTCACTGACTTCTGCACAGTAGAAATGATACTCCTCATATTCACTGATCAAGAAAATGTATACATACATGGCCACAACAGTTAAGTAGAGCCATATCATAAATATAATGATTTTCGAACCTATTCCCTTTGAAAGATATGATTCCACTCTCTCCTTTAATCCCTACAACAGCATATGATATAGTAAGATTGAATAGGTATATAAAAGGCAAATATTTAAACAATGAAGTTAAATCTTGCAAAAAGCAGGATTCTCCATTCACCAGTGTTTTCATAGTTACCTTAAAGGCAGAATTGTTTGAATACCCTGACATCTAAATATACATCCCTTTGTGTTTTTCATAGGTTTGAGACATTGATTCTCAAACTTTAGTGTGTACTATTTTTGGGTTATGTATATACAACCACGGGAGATGTGAGGGATTCTTTTTTTTTTTTTTTTTTTTTTTGAGATTTTATTTGACACAGAGAGACACAGCGAGAGAGGGAACACAGGCAGGAGGAGTGGAAGAGGGAGAAGCAGGCTTCCTGCCGAGCAGGGAACCCAATGCGGGGCTGGATCCCAGGACCCTGGGATCATGACCTGAGCCGAAGGCAGACGCTTAAGGACTGAGCCACCCAGGTGCCCCCTGAGAGGGATTTTCAAGGGTACTTTTGACTATACCTAAATTTATATGGCCACCTTAGATCTGCCACACTCAATAAATTATTATTCTCCACATGCATTTGAGTGATATTCCTACATATATGGAAAAGACATTTGTTGAAACTGTAAATGTAGATCCTTTCATTCCATGTGTTAACTCCAGGTGTAAAGGAAAGTGTATACAAATAGCTAATAGAGCCTCATGCTGCTGGCTCTGCAGATGTAATAGATGTGCAATCTTAGGCAAGTTGTTGTACGTGACTGTGCTGTAGTTCCTGCACCTGTAAAGTGGGAGTAAGTGGCTTTTAAAAAAATCTCAAAGTATAAGTCAAATAAAATGCAGTGTGTAAAAAAAAAAAAATCTTAAATGATAAACCCCTTAGTTATCAAGAATTCAGTTATCGGGGATAATTACCCACTTTTGGACAAGGGAGTAATAGTTGGTTCTTAAAATATGTGTAACTGAAAAAGCGAGCTACATGGGGAACTGAGAGTTAACGTATGTTTGTGTGTGTGTGTGTGTATGTGTGTGTATTTGGGTATATATATCCCATGTTTACTGCTTTAGGGCAGAGGTAGGGGAGATCCAAACTATGTTACCATCTTCTTACAGTATCGCCTTTGCTGGTTTCTTAAATCCCTGACCTCTGCTTATTGCCCAAATTATAGTTCATCTTGCCCATTGATCCTGTTGTGGCTTTTTCCAGGGTTTTTTTGTGTGTGTGTGCTAAAAGACACATCACAAAATTTGCCATCTTAACCATTTTTAAGTGCACAGTTCAGGGTATTAAATACATTCATAGTGCACAACCATCACCTCCATCTATCTCCATAACTCTTCTTGCAAAAGTGAAGCTATACCTATGAAACAGTAATTCCCCATTCTCCCAGCCCCCCACCCCCAGCCCTGGGAACTGCCATTCTCCTTTTTCTGTATGATTTGACTATCCTAAGTACCTCATATAAGTGGAATCCTACAATATCTTTTTGTGCCTGACTTATTTTACTTAGCATAATGTCCTCAAGATTTATCCATGTTGTAGCATGTGTCAGATTTCCTTTTTTCTTTCTTGAGGCTGAATGATATTCCACTGTGTGTATGTACATATGTCCCACATTTTGCTTGTCCATCTGTCAGTGGACACTTGGGTTGCTTTTACATTTTAACTATTGTGAATAACGCTGCTGTGAACATGGGTGTTGCAGATATCTCTTTGAGACTCTGCTTTAAATTCTTGTGGGTATATACCCAGAAGTGGAATTGCTGGATCAGGTGGTGCTGCTATTTTAAAATTTTTGAGGAACCTTCGTATTGTTTTCCATAGTGGCTATGCCATTTTACATTCCCACCAGCAGTACACAAGGGTTCCAATTTCTCCACACCACTGATCTGTTTTGACTCCTATTTATTATGTCTTGGTCTGTAATCCTATCCAAACCTGAATCTGAGACCAAGCCCTGTCCCTTTTTGCTCTACCTTCTGCTTATGACCTATTAAACTTTAGCTTACCCTTTTAAGTGGTCCAGCTTGATTACACTGTAGAAACGCCACTGTTTTTCTGAATCCCTAGGCTATGACCTTCATGGAATCTTATTTATCCCACCTTTTAAAACCAGGAGACTCTATTCTTTCTATGCCACTGCACCTGTTGAAAACTAAAGGATTGAAATAAATAGAAAATTTCTTAGGTAAAGAAACAGCCATAAATCTACCACAGATTATGAAAAATATCTGTCAAATATTTTTGGACTAAAGGTGAATTCCAAGTGCATCATGAAAGAAGGCTCCAAGAAAGAATTCTCTAAAATAGTCACCTCTCAGAAAGGTCCACCTAAAGACCCTCTGGTAGGAGTGGCAAAATGATCATGGGTCTTGGTTAGACCCATGGCAAGTGCTGGAAATGAGAAATTTCATGGAATCACTACCCTTTCTGCATTTCAGCCTCCAGATGGATAGAGAATTGATCTGAAAGTGAGAAATGGCCAAGGGGAAACACAGCTGCACAACCCCCTTGCAGCCAAGAGAAACACCAGCTGGATCTCCAGAAAATCTATGACAAAGGCTTTACTGTGAGCCATACTGACCTCTTGCTCTGCAGGAGGGACAGCAAAAACTGAGTGTGGATGCGCTCCCTCCTGCCCAACTTAAAGCTGTCAGCTGCTTCAGATAACCAATTTCCCTTACCACGTCCTGGATATTGTAAATAGAGGGCTTGGGTAGAATTGCCATCATCAGAAGATGACTAATGGGCAGAAAGGAACCAGCAGAACTGGATAGTCAACACAACCCAACTGTACCCTTCCTCCCCCTATAGCCACCCCCTCCAAAGGAACAGAATAAGCAAAAGGCAGTGAAGAATATCTGTCAAAAGAATATCTCAGGAAAGCAGATGTCAGACATTCTCCATACTCTCAGTGAAATGCAAGAACTCAGAAAAAGAGTCCAAAAAGTGATGAGATTGAGGACATGAAAACAAGCCTGCAAATAGTTACAGATAAAAGTGTATCAGGGATCAAAATAAGGTAAGTCTAATAGATACATGTTAAATCCTCTGTCCTTCACATAGAATATACCTTTTCAAGCAACCCTGGATCATTTACAGAAATTGGCTATCATGCCACAAAGAATCGCAAATGCCAAAATTAAAGATTAATTAAAATCAAAGAAATATCTAATTACTTGGTTTTTTGTTTTTTTTTTAAATACTCTCAGGTCAAGGGAAACACAGGTGAATATCTAGAAAGTAATAAAAATACCACAAATCAAAGATAATTTACATAGACCATATGGTTGAGAATGCGAACTTCACAGCCAGAACCTGATTGGGTTTGTTCCCACTTGTACTGCACGTTAGGTGTGCAACCTTGAGCAAGTTGTATAATCTCTCAAGTTCTCCATTTCAATGGATTAAAGGAATGTAAGGAAGAACCTGACACATGGTAAGTGCTCGAAAAGTATTAGCTATTGGTACCATTTTTTAAGTGGCCAGTGGGGCTAGAATGGAGTAAAGAAGGGAGAGCCATGTGCTAGGTGAAGTCAGAAATGCAGGGAGCACAGATACAGGGCCTTTAGGCTGACGTGAGGACAATGTCTTTTAGGCTTGAGTGTGATGGGAGCCATTTTTGAACAGAGGAGTCATACTCTGACTTCCATTTTAAAAGGATCCTCTGGCTAAAATGATGAGGACAGACTGAGACAGGAAGGCTAAGGAGACTATTGCATTAATCTGGGTGATATATGACTGGAAAGGCCATGATGGACTGGGATGGTAGTTTATGGATGCAGTGAAAAGTGTCTGGATATATAATGAAGGTAGAGCCAACAGAATTTGCCAATATATTCGAAATGAACCTGGCCCAAATGCTGGAGAGATGGAGTTGCCATTAACTGAGGAATGTCTATTATTTATAAAGAACAAAGCTAAACAATAATGAGAGAATATCCTTTTCTAAATATGGGATTGGACTGAATTCTCCAAGGAATTATGAGCTTTGCTGATTCATAGCTGACCTTTAGGGGAATGAGCCTGCTCCCAGATTGCAGTTCTGGAGCCTGAGCTGACACTTGGGGGCCTACATTCACCTTGTTCACGAACTAGAGCCCCTTCAGGAGCCTGTGGTGACTGGACAGATAAGAGTGACAAACATCTGGTGGAAGGTGCTGGAAGGAACCGAGATGTGGCATTTTCTCTCGTGGTTAAGGTGTGGGATGAGAAATCCCTCTTGTGAGATATCCACGCAAATTTGGAGGCCACTGAGCCTCCAGACTGGGAGTCAGTTGGCCCCAACCTTTAAAAGAGGGACCCAGAGCTATCCTTGGTGAGTGTAGAGAGGAACAAACTGAGAAACAGAAAATGTGTGAAGGAGAAATTTATCAAATGAAATTATGTTTACTGTGTGATCTCACCTTATTACTGGCTCATTGGTACGATTGGATTTGTTTGGGTATACTGTGAAGAAACAGGGTTCTCTGCATTAACACAAGGCAGAATCAGAGCCACAGAGACACTGGGTTACTGTTTTTGGGTTTGGTAACTTGGAATGTCACAAATGCCTTTTCATAGGGCACTGTCAGGACACCATGGGGGCGGAGGGGAGGGAGGCTGAAGCCAGACTGGGTTGAGCAGATGGCAAGTTGGGAAATGGTGACAGTGGAGACTGATTTGGGGACGTTTGGATGATAAGCCAAGAGGAGAGGGCTCTTTTTTTTTTTTTTTTTTTTAAAGACTAGATTAAGCTTGAACATCTTTTCTCCATTGGATGTACATATTCTGGGGTTTCTGCCCACAGCCTTTTTAAGGACACTGCCCTGGCCCACAGCCCCTACTGAATCGCATGAGATTGTTTTTCCTCTGACTCTACGTGACCGTGAAGGGGTAGCCGATTCACAAGTGACCTATGCATTGTGTGATCTGTCTCAGAATATAAGCCATGCCCATTTGAGTTTTCCTCTAGGAATCTGAATTAAAAGACACAGTTTCCAGTGAGCTGTGGATAGTAAATACAAAACCCCTGGGCCACTCTGGGCCACATGCAAGAGGAAGCGAAACCCTCAGAGAGATGTGGATGAGAGAGAGGCTGGTCTCCAGAACTGAATCGGTTTCTGCACCTTTTGAGCTCTATGGCCTTACCAGAACCTTCTCTCCATTTCCTCTTGCTCATATTGGTTTGAAGGGATTTCAGCTTCTCTCAGATGAAAGGACCCTGACTGGAGCAATCTTCCTTGGGTCTCCTTGTTCTCAGCCCTTCCGTGCTCTGATGAGTTGTATAGGTAAATAGCAGGGTGAGTATCTGTGTGCTGTCGTCACCATGTTATTGACCACATCCTGCACAATAAAGTGTCAACTCAGTGAGCCCTTCACAGCGTGCCAGGATGTGGCCTCATCCTGCCTTTCCAAACATCCCCCTGCCATTTTCTAATGTGAACTCCTCCAGCCAAACTGGATAGGAACACCTACCCCCCCAACACCCCGTATGTCAGCACTCTTGTGCCTAGATCACTGCATTCTATTTGCTTGTGATCTGTGCTGTTTCTGGTAAAAGTGTGGCCTCACGGCAGTGCGGGGGGGGCATCACCCAGGCCCCGCTGCAGACATCCTGACTCAGCCTGACAACCGGGGTGATTGGAAGCCACATTAAAATTTGAGAAGCACTGGTCTATGCCATCTGTGTAAATCTCTCTCCTGCTTTTGGTCCCAGCCTCGGGGCTATCTGCCCCACTCTGTCTTTCCTGACCTTATAGTTACTGTTCACCTCGACCTGAACACCTGTAGCATGGTCTGAAACCAACTACAGCTTTCCTGAGTGCTCACTGTGAACTGGTCACTAGAGGAAGCACTGGTATGTATGCGCCACCTAATTTATCCCTTGAGGTATTGTTACCCCCATCTTACAGATAAAGGAACCGACTTGGACTAACTCATATGTTCAAACAGCTAGTGCCAGAAACAGCATTCGAACTTAGGTCTTTCTGATTCGGAGCCCACAAAACCTTTCCTACATCCTTATAGTAATAAGACCGACTAAAACCAGACACACTAGAGCATACAAATCCAAATGAATACTTCAGAGTATGAACCAGGATGACCTGTCATTATCGTTTTGCGAAGTACAGCTGTGCAATTATCTGTAGAGGAAATGAACAATTTCAGTTACGCTGATTACAGACAAACCATGCATGGCCTGTGCCACTTCTCTGATACTTGATGTTTTCACCTTTTGAAGACTGAACGTCTCATCCATGTAATTTTTGTAAAGCTTCTATAAAGCAGAAACTCTTCAAATTCTAAAATATCTACTACTGAAAAATGCCTCAGTGCTTTACACACACTAAAGACACAATAAATGTGTATTGAACTCATTTGATTCTCACAATAATTGTGTCCTCGTCATCCCTAACTGGATCCCTGATAGCATCTCCCAAACTGAATTTCTGATCTTTCCACCACATCCACCTCTAAGCCTGCTCCAGCCTCAGCTCTCCCTCTGTTGGTGCCAATTTTATCCTTCCAAGGCCCAAGTCCTAACGTCACCTTTGACTCTCTGATTTTCTCTTGCACCCCTCCCAATCTGCCAGGAAGTCCTGTTGACTTAAATATATACTTCTGCTGCTGATCCATGGTCCCAGCCACAATTACTTCGTACCCGGTGTATTAGTGTGCCAGGGCTGCTGTGACAAACCTGATTAACCCCAGAAATTTACTGTCACACTTCTGAAGGCTAGAAGTCTAGTCCCAGCAGGTTTGCTTCCTCCTGAGAGTTGCGAAGGAAGGGTGTGTCCCAGGCCTTGCTCTTTGGCTTGCTGACGGCCATCTTTTCCCTGTGTGTCTCCATACCCACTAAGTTCCCATTTATTAAGGTGCCTGTCACATTGGATCAAGGCCCATCCTAATAACCTCACCATAATTGAGGTACCTGTAAAGACCCTATCTCCAGAGTCACATTCTGAGGTACTGGGGATTATGACTTCAGCATATTGGGGTGGGGGACACAATTCAACACGTAACACCTGGATTCTTGTGGAAACTCCTTCCTTGGTCTCTCTACTTCTCTTGTCCCCTAGAGTCCATTCTCCACACAGTAGCCAGAGTTATCTTTTTTTAAATGGAAGTGAGATCCTATTTCTCTTTTTGCTTAAGATCCCTCACACACTGTGCTTCAGCCCCAGGGGCTTGTTCACAGTCCTTGCCATGCCAGACAAGTGTCCATATTGTACTGTTTGTATATAGTATTTCCTCTGTCTGGAATATTCGTCTCTCAGATATTGGCATGTCTTGTCCTCATCTCCTTCAAGTGTTCAAATGTTTCTGACTCAATGAGGCCTTCCCTGAATTCTTTATATAAAATTGCATCTCCCACCCGAGCATTCCTATGGCCCTCTTATGCTTTATTGTTCTCCATAACAGTCATCACTTTCTGGTATACTTTGTTATATAGTACACTTTTATATTTTGTTGACTGTCTGTCCTCCTCCATTTGAATGTGGCTCAATGAGGTTTGTTCTCTGTTGCATCCCCAGCGTCTAAAACAATGTCTCCTTGCTGGCAGCCAATACACATGTATAGATAGTATGCATAAAAGAATTACCATTTTATAAGTGTTAAAACTAGAGAACAGAGAAGTTACGCACTTTTCAAGGTTGCACAGTGAGTTGGTAGGGCTTGGATTAAAACCCAGGCAGCCTCCTGGTTCAAAGCTCTTTGTACCATAACCAGACCATAAATATTTTCTTTGCCATAATGACATCAATATATATGCTAAATGAAGCTTAAAATATAGATTTAATTTTCATTTTAAAGGCTATCTCCTGCTCAGCAAGTTTATTTCTATCTTAATAGCCAAGTTAGATCATCACATTGTCAGTCTAATTGGTCCAACCCTACCCTGTAGAGTGGGTGGGTACCAAACACAAACTCTCTCAACTGACTCGGTGGCTGCATCTGGACCATTGATGATACCAATATTATTTTATACTAAGATAATTTTAATTTTTATCAGGTAATTTATAGATATGGTTGGAAAAATCAACTATTGTAGAAAGGCTTGCAACAAAATGTCCCAAACTCAGGATAGTATATCTCTTGAATGCCACCCACCTGCACTTCCCTGCACTCTCCCTCCAAGCTTTGTGTCTTTCTGTGTGGTACTCATTCTATGACTTTTCCTTCTCTTGGGTGAAACCTATTTCCTAGCTCTCATGTCTTCTTCTTAGATTATTTCCTTATTTTGCAGAACTCATCTGCCAGTAAATTCTTAAGAAAGGGTTATGGAAAGTAAACTTTGTGAGCACTTGCATTTCTGAAAATGTGTTTATTCTACATTCACACTTGGTTGTTATTTGCCCACAACACAGACCCCCACGTCAATTTTAAGACAAGCATGGGAAAGGGATATATATTGGTGTGGCGCTCTGGAAAATTCCATCTGCCATAGTGAGTGAGTCAGCGACAGGTGTATTTGCCTCTTTTAGTTTCTGGCTCCTCCTTCCTTGCCTGGTCCCTGATCCCTAGCTCCATTTTTCCTGTGAGCTCCTCTATAGCCTTTAGAAATGTTGACCTTTCTGACCCCTGACCCCGGGCTCCATCCCATGCCAGCGTCAGCTTTCTCCCCCTTGACTTTCTGTTTTGTACCTCTCTGCTACCCTCAGCTCACGTGTCATTGACACTTTGATTTGTCCGCAGGCCTTACGAAGGAGAAATCCGTGCATGCAATTATAGTAATCTAACCCAAAAGACAAGTGCAACAGAGGCCATTAATCCCTCTTTGCTTGTAAAGCTTTGTATTCCCCCTTTCCCCTCCTCCAGTCGACAGTTGTTCCTGGTGCCAAAAAACCTAAAGCGAGAGCGTTCAAACACAGAAACCAAATAATTTAAAAGAGAAACGGTTTGTTTTTTGGCAGAGGATTATTTCAAATATGGAGCTTCCTTTGCAGATTGATGTGTTTGGAGACCAGTGAATAAGGGGCAGAGCTGTTTAGAGCTCAGGGATGTGAAGCCACAACCAGTAAAAGACTGAATGAAAGACCACCCAAACATGGTATTCCTATGAGTGGGAGTGTGCAGTTTGAGCATGGGTTAGGAAAGATATAAGGGGCCTTATATACAAGGGAAGATACAAAATAGCTGAATGTGAGAGGGAAAGGGGATTTCTTGGGCAAAAAGCTGTGTCATGACCATGTGACCACCTGACACTCCCCCCCCACCCCCAGCCCCACCTCCAAACACACAAATAGTACTGGGCTTGCTGGGCCACTGGAGCTGGTGTTGGCCTGGAAGCCCACGGCAGCAGGAGGGAGGCTGTACCCAGCATGCCTGAGAAGTGATGCCTGCCCTCTGTGGGCCGGGCTGTCCGCAGCACACAAGCCTGGGCACCAGATGCGGAACCTGGGTAAGGGAATGACTTGGGGTCATTTATTTTTTTTATTTTTTTATTTTTTTATTTTTTTTAAAAGATTTTATTTATTTGAGATAGAGAGAATGAGATACAGAGAGCATGAGAGGGAGGAGGGTCAGAGGGAGAAGCAGACTCCCTGCTGAGCAGGGAGCCCGACGCGGGACTTGATCCCGGGACTCCAGGACCATGACCTGAGCCGAAGGCAGTCGCTCAACCAACTGAGCCACCCAGGCGCCCTGACTTGGGGTCATTTAAACGAGCTCTGGTCCAAGAAAGTGGCCTGCTGGAGTGAGGAATGCTCAGCAGTAAGAGTTGTGAGGGTTTCCAAGAGCCGATGTTGAGGAGGGGAGTCCAGCATGGGTGGATGAAGGAGAGGCGCCCTGAAGCAGGGAAGCTCAGCAAGGGAGACTGACAAACCCACTCAAGTTCCCATGAAGGAAAGAATCTGCTAGAATCATCTGCCAAGTCTGGAGACCTTGCCTGCCACATGTCATGAGTAAGAGCCTCCTTTCCCTGGTCTCTGTGTGCTCCTTATCGCCCCCTTCAGGATTCACCATGGAGCCACCAGAAACAGTCCACAGGTAGTGGAGGCAGTAGGAAGGAAAGAAGAAACTGAGCTCATGCCCTCCTTAAACCTGGGCCCCCACCTGTGACCAGCCTTAGCTTAGTGGGGAGGGGGTGGGAGGTGATTAAAATGTTAATTGATATATTGGACCGAGCATTCCAGGTTGGAATGTGAGATATATGACTTAAAGTAACCATAATGTTTCGTGTATTTAGCAATGGTCACAAAGGCCATGGGCTTGCCCTCATTTTCATCCAGAGGCAAGGGCAGTACTCTCCCCATTGTCTAAGTCATAAGGTAGAATAGGAGACAAAACAATAATATAAAGTTGCATCTTGAAAGCACCTCACTAATGGCAGATCGATGTGCCACTAATAAGTGCTTTGGAAAGATGATTCTATGGCTATACCCAGAGTACTCAACTTTTCCCTCCACCATGGTTCTTAGTAAAGATATAATGAAGCGGGAAAGCAGCAGAGAGAAGGGCCAATCCAATGGTCCGTGTAGTGGCAGGCTGGCCAGAGAGGGGAGAGGGGCGCAGAGATGTCAGACACATCAGAGGTTGCGTGGGTTACAAAGAAAACGTTTGTCAGGGTTTGTGGGAAACTTGATGATGCATAAACTATTATCACATTAGTTTATTTTAAATTTAATTAATAGATCATAAATGGCTTATATTCTAGTTAGAAACCAATAGAAAATAATGAAAAATTTAAAACAGCCTAAATAAAACAAGGAGCAGAACTGAGTAAATCAGAGTTTATTCGTATGATAGAATAACATGCAATAATTAAAAATCATGTTTTCAAAGAATATTTGATAACACGAAAAGAGTCCCTAATCCAGGGGTGCCTAGGTGGCTTGGTCAGTTAAGGGTCTGACTCTTAGTTTCAGCTCAGGCTGATCTCAGGGTTGTGAGATCGAGCCCCAAGTTGGGCTCTGCACTGGACATGGAGCCTGCTTGAGATTCTCTCTCTGCCTCTCACTCTGCCCCACCTCCCCTGCGCTGCCCTTGCACACTCTCTCTCCAAGGGAAGAAAAAAAAAAGTCCCCGATACATTATGTTGAAACACTTAAAACTGCTGTTTCTGTGCAAAAAAAAAATGGATGTTAGTAATTTCATATGGTTTAATCTAGAAACAAATGGGAAACAATTGCAGAATACAAACTGCTTATACAGTATGATCCCAATTTTGTGGGGAAAAAGCTGAGTAGAAACACTGAGAGCGTTCTGGTTGCTTAGTACTTTATTATGCTGTCTTGGAATCCTCCTAGAAACCCTATGGGATCACTCTCGTTACTGTCTGCATTTTACAGGCTCAGAGGTTCTGTGTGACAAAGATGACAGGTTTATAGCCTGGTTCCGACAAACCCCGGTGTGGGCGTCCCGGGATGTGGGGGCCCCAGCCAGAGAAGAAGGTAAACCGCCACCCTAGGTCCCAGTCTTCACTCCTTGCTCTCAGGGCCATTTGGGTGGTGACCAAGCACAGGACCCTCACCTTCAGAGCCCAGAAGGACACTGCCAAGTTACATCATGGTCCCCCTGACTTCCCCTCTTCCTTCTCTCCACTTGGCTTGCAGAGCAGAGTGGAAGGCGGTGTCCCCTTCCTGACACTGGGCACGGGAATGCTGGCTTCATGATCTCCGTGTATCCTGAGAGGGGGCCTTTTGCTGTCGCTTAGCGCAGGTAGCATGAAATGTTGTATTCTGCCATGGAACCTTGGACAAAACTCCAGGGCACATGCATTTAACAACCCATTAATCTTGTAAGGGCCAGGAGAAATGAGGCTGGATCTAAATTCAGGTCTGCCCGGTTCCCTGATCAAAACCACGAGGAGGAACCAGTTCACACCCAGCGGAACGGCTGCAATCATAAAGACAGGCAGTAGTAAGTGTTGATGAGGATGTGGAAAAACTGGAACCCTCAGACATTGCTGGTGAGAATGTAAAATGGTACGGCAACTTTGAGAACAGCCCGGTAGTCTCTCAAGTGGTTAAACAGAGTTACCATATGATCCAGCAATTCCAACTTTTAGGTGCTTACTCAAGGGAAATAAAAACATATGTCCGCACAAAAACTTGCACATGAGTGATCATGGCAGCATTATTTGTAATATCCAAAAAGTAGAAACAAGCCCAATGTCCATCAACTGATGAATGGATAAATAAAATGTGTTGTATCCATACAAAGGAATATTAACTGGCAAATAAAAAAGTACTGATATGTGTTACAACATGGATGAACCTTGAAAACAATTATGCTAAACAAAAAAAGATGGTCACAAAGAAGCCACGTATGATTCCACTTATATGAAATGTCCAGAATAGACAAATTCATAGAGACATTTATAAGCTATGTAAGAAATACGCCATATTAATGGGTAGAAAGAATCAACATAATAAAAATGTCAGTTGTCACCAAGTTCAGAACAATTATAATCCTAATCTCATTTGTTTTTTCAGGGAACTTGACGAATCAATTCTAAGACTTAAGCAAAAGAACAGATACTCTTGAAGAAGAATAAGGTGGGAAAATTTGCTTTAGGTAGCAAGACTTACGAAGCTATGATAATATAAATCCCTGGTGCTAAGAGCTTAAAAACTTTTAGAAAACAATGTAGGATGATATCTTTATGACCTTGGGATAGATAAGAGTTTCTTAATCAAGACATGGTACGCTCTAACCATAAAGGAAAAGTTTGTTTGACTACATTAATGTTAAGAACTTCTGTTAATTAAAGGACATCATGAAGGAAGTGAGGAGTCAAGCTACGGTCTAGGGTATGGTAACTGCCTGCATGTAACTGGCAAAAGATTAGCATCTGGAATGTAGAAAGAACTCCTGTTTATCAGTAAGAAAAACGACAACCCAGGGGCACCTGGGTGGCTCGGTGTCTGCCTTCGGCTCAGGTCATGATCTCAGAGCCCTGGGTTTGAGTCCTGCATCCTTGGAGGTGGCGCTCATGCCTCCTCCACAAGGTAGTGCTCCTTGGACATGTCAGGTGCCAGTGGAGGCTCGAAGCCCAGGGAACGCTGTCTGAGAGTAGATCGATGTGTCCGCAAGAACAAGTAAGAGACCCTTGGAATGGACCCTTCCAAAACCCAGAGGATATTTCTCTTTAAGAGAATGGGACTTATAAAATGCTATTTTTGTTTGTTGGTTTATTGGAACATACTATCAGCATTAGTCATCTCTCTCTGCTCCCTCCCTCTTTCTGTCTCTGCTTCCTGTCTCCACCGATCCTGATAGGAATATTGTGCTCTAAACACAGATCCCTATTTTTTATTATTCGCTCTTATAGGGGTTCCTAAATAGTTTTCCAGAAATAAAGGGTACAGTTTCCCAGGAAAAGTGCAAATGTGCATGGCCTTGCTTTGAACGTGACCTCTGTACCCTGTGGCTCCCTCACTCCCCCTTGGTCTGCAAAATCACTTCTGTGCCTTATGCTCTTTTGTTTCCAGAGCAGTGATATGAGTAAGAGGACGTTAGTGTTTTAATTGTGCCCTTTCTCTGGCATTGTGCTTCTTAACTCCAAACCCTCTAAACAAATCTCTTAAGAATCTTTACATAATTATCAGTGTTTTATATGTAAATGCCAAGGTTGACAAACTGCTCTGAGAAATTTAATTAAAAACTGAGTAAGCTTATTTGGAAATTGAGAAGTGGCATTTTATTTCCTCCTAAATATATTTACCCATAAAGAGAATATAATATGATGCCACAACCCAAGAGATACAAGCACCTATTAAGTGATTCTTACGGCAAAAGCTTAAGTGTATCATTCCATTCAAATCATTCCATTCAAATGCCAATCCAATCTCATTCAACAATGCAAATCTCTTCATAGCTAACAGTTGTCAAGCCCTAACAACAGTCGCTTCTGTCAAGTGATAGACTAAATATGAAGCTTTTAAACCATTTCTGAGATTGTTGCAGGTGGGTTGTCCTATGCTATAAGGATTCACTACTATCTCTAATACGCAACATAGATTTTCGGGTAATTTTTCATAGATCAACTCGAAATGAGAGTGCCAGATCAATTCATTAAAACATTGAAGTCTCAGTGTCACCGTTCAAACAATTACAGCAGTGTGTATAAACCTTGCTTTTGTAAGGTCGGATTTTTATCACTGGAAGTCTGTAGACATCCTCAGACTTTAGCAGAAAGCAATGGCTTCATTAATTACATGAGCTCTTTTGGGCTACTTAGATTATGATTAGGTTTGTGTCTACATTATATGAACACTGATTGCTATCTAATCTCTGTGGATCTAGTGAACTAATGCTCTGATCATAATACATGTGTGGTAAGAACAACTCTGATGTTAATAAGCGTAATTGCTGTGGATATTTCTAATATTGAAACGTTTTGACCCTTCATCGATGATGCTGGCAATATGAGAGGATAGCAAGGAGAATATACATTTCATTATACTTCTACCTTTTGTTAGAGATAGTTTTTTCTTGTGGTTATTTGTCAGGGTTTTTAGTCTTTGCTCCACTACTGAACCAAAAAAAAAAAAAAAAAAAAGAATCTGGAAGAAACCAAGTGAGTTCCCAGTGGGTTGGAAGCAGAATTGTAGCCATCTTGGAATATAAAATTCAAATTCAAAATAATATTGACAAGATGAATTGTTGGAAGGATAAGTACAATTATGTTTATTGGAAATGAGCATATTTTGGGTGAGTGAAAAGATCTAGGTTCTAGTGTCAGCTTGAGAGCCTTAAAAATTTACAAGGCCTTTCTCAGCCTTGGTTTCCTTATGTGAGAAGTGGTTGATTAGACCTAATAGTCTTTAATGTATCTTTCCATAGGAAACATTATTTCTCTGAAACAAAAATGAAGAAGGGTTTGTTATAGACACACACAGAAGAATTGCTGTTCCTGATGGTACATGAAGTGACCGTGTCTTATAAAACAAGATTGTGTGTTGAGACGTAAGCCCTAGGGCAGCCCTCTTAACGAGATGCCCGTTCTTGTCCTGCATCGCTCACTGCACTTGAATCTAATGGATGAAAAGTGGTGTGTGTGAATGTCTCCAAGCATTGCTCTACACTTCTAGAATTCGCATTCTTGCCATTGGGCACCCAATGTGCAGTCAGCCATCTTGAGGAGTACAACTATTTTTATACTATGCAGGAACCTCAGGCTTTGGACTTTACGATGGTGGGTTAAGAGGTGCGTTTTCATGTCACTCATAACCTTGGCACAGGTTAAAGCACTATATATTTCTGAAGATGCCTCTCTGTATCACGACTTCTCATCAGAACTTTTCCTCCAACCATAACTCTTGGAATCATTTATTCGTTCACGTCACCTCTGCTACCTGGGGATGTTGGGATCTTTTCTATCTGGATCCAGCAACAACCTCTTGGCCCCCACTATTTAAATGCCATATCTGTGTCCTGCAACACTTCTTCTGTTTATATACATATTCCCTATTGTAAAATCTCCACAAGCAAATATAAAGTTCTGGATACTTTATATTGTTGGTACTGTTTATCTGGTTTGACTACTCTGAGCACCAAAATCTTCATGGTAATAGGAGAGTTAACATAAATCTGGTTTGGGCTGCAAGAAAAAAAAATACCCAACTCAACTAACTTAAACAAAAAAGAAGCTGTATCACATAAAGCAAGAAGTCTGGCTCAAGAACCCAAGTCAGGGTAAGGGATGGACTCAGGTTTATATTGCTCAGCATCCTGGCTTGCCCTTATGTTTGCAAAATGGTTGCAGCAATTCCAGTCATCACAACCAGCTGTGATAATGTCAGCCACAGAAAAAGAGGGTGTGTGTCTCTGTTTCTGTGTGTCTCTATTTGTTTTCCATACTTTTCCATACTGCCCCCCACCACCTGCCATATTTTTGCTAGTACGTCATTGACCAGAGTGTATCAATGTCCATGCCTTCACCAAGTACTTGGTAAGAAGAATAAAATTATCATGACTCTTACTTGATATGTTATTTTATTTGACCAGTTTATCTACAGAGACAACGCCTGGGTGGCTCAGTCGTTAAGTGTCTGCCTTCGGCTCAGGTCGTGATCCCAGGGTCCTGGGATTGAGCCCCGCATCGGGCTCTCTGCTCAGCAGGAAGCCTGCTTCTCCCTCTCCCACTCCGCCTGCTTGTGTTCCCTCTCTCGCTATCTCTCTCTCTATCAAATAAATAAAAAAATCTTAAAAAAAAAAGATGTTGAATAATAAAAACCTTTTTGTAGGTAACAAAGTTAGAACCACATGATATTAAAGCTTTAGAATTAAGTTCTTTCTGGAGGCTTTGTAAACCCTCTTGAGTTATAAATTACTTTTATGAGTGAGAGGATCTTTACCATTGCTATCAGCATTATTTTCTTTAAGATTAATTCTTTACTATCTGTGAAGCTGGGGTGTCGTAAGTCAAACAGGTTTTCCTAGGAGGACTTTGTAGATGTTATTTCCATGTGTAAAATGTACTCCTTGTTTCCAAATGATGGGCTTATCACATCTAGTTGAATAGGAATTTTTGGCATAGGCAATATCCAGTTATATTCTGATAAGAAATGGACATGATCATAAGTAGTAATTCCTTCCAGAGGTGGATAAACTAAATCAATTTGATTAAATTAAAAAATTATAAAATAGGAAATTTGGTCACAAAAAATAAGGAACTTAGTAAAGTTCCTTTCCATATTATTTAATCTTTGTTATCACTGTTTGGTAGACAAGGTCAATCAATACAAGTTGCTGTAATCCAAAAGAATGTTATTTTAAAATTGTTTTGATAGGGACACCTGGGTGGCTCAGTTGGTTGAGTGTCTGCCTTTGGCTCGGGTCATGATCCCAAGGTCCTGGGATCGAGTCCTGCGTCTGGCTCCTTACTCAGTGGGGAGCTGCTTCTCCCTCTGCCTGCCACTCCCCCTGCTTGTGCGCTCTCACTCTCTCTCTCTCCCTCTCACACACAAATAAATAGATAAAAAATCTTAAAAAAATTGTTTTGATATATTAGCTTATAATTTATATCTTATGAGACAAGATCTTACAGAGGATTTTTTTTTCTCTTTTTTTCTTTTGAATTTGACAGTTTATTTGTGACAAAATGCCATGTTAGGAGAGCTTCATTCCAGCGTATGAGTAGATATAACTCATTAAATTGAGGGTGAGATATTATATTAAATATTTTTTCTAATGTAGATTTAAATAAAATATTAATCGTGATGAAATTGGTACTCACAAACTTTTCAGGAACACCTATCTACCTTCATTATAATTCACCTTTCCATTTTGGAAAATATTGAATTATTCAATCTATTTATTAAATAAAAGTAAAAGTTGTTTGCAATGTGTGTTTGTGTGAATGTGTGTGCTCAGTGAGGGAGGCGGCAATGTATTTAATGGTACCTCCTGCATCTAGAGCGGACAACATTTTCTGCTGCTGGTCTTGATTTTCTTTTATACTCCTAGACACATTCCCAGCAGGACCTTAATGTAGTTAAATGAGCTTCTAATGGCTAAAGGGAGAAAACGGCCTCCTAGATAGCACATTATAATGCCCCTTCTGAGAAAAGAATTACAGCAAAACTTGGACCTAATTGTAAAAACATTAAACTTATAAAAGCATGAAATTGCATCTTAGGGTGTACATGAATTAATATTCTCATCATACTGGAGATTTTTCCATATATATCAGACTCAATAACACACAGGTTTTTGCATCAGTGAGGATTCCATTGCAAAGCTGTATTGTCTGCTGAAGAAAAAAGAAAAAAAAAGGAAAAGAAATGAAATACCCAGAATAGTTTGGGCTGGTCCATGAATATTTTAAAGATTGCCTTTCTGTGGGATTCCACCCCTGTGTTCTGCCCCAAGTGGTAGCAGAGCCATTTCCCATGGACTGACGACCCCCCCACCCCGTGAACTTGTGAGACTTGCCTATCTTGGTGTCCTGGTCCTGTGTGAAGCCCAGGCTCCTACATCCAGAGGATTAGGGCCACGCCAGATGGCCCAACGCCATGCATACAACCCTGTCCCTGCCACCTCTACCCGGCTGCAATGTCAGTAAGTCTGCAAAGAGACAATCTGGTGCTGCATGTCAATGTTGCTCTGTGAAGCAGAGCAAACCATCTCTGAACCCGAGAGAGAGCACTTCTGAGACCTGCGGATTCTGAGCAAGTTGCGCTGATGATGTGAAACAGCAGAGGAAAAAAGAACTAGCTCCTGCCTATGTAGCCGTTTTTTACTCTTTTGATTTTAAATAGGAATAATATTTGTTTTGGCCAGTAGTTTGAAAATGACAGTAGAAAATGGTTCTCTGGCCTATGTCTACGTGGACAGTCACATATTTACTTTGGGATGATCTGTAAGGAGCTCCATCTTTTTTGTTTGTTTAAAGGTTTTATTTATTTGAGAGAGAACACGCATGAGCAGGGGGGAGGGGCAGAGGGAGAGGGAGAAGCAGGCTCCCCACTGAGCAGGGAGCCTGATGCAGGATTCAATCCCAGGACCCTGGGATCACTACCTGAGCCGAAGGCAGACACTTAACCGACTGAGCCACCCGGGCACCCCCTGGAGCTCCATCTTCCGAAGCAGATGGAAAGCGCAGGTTCTAATCTCAGCTCCGTGCTCTTGAGCATTATTCACGGTAGTTCTGTTTTATAAAATCCCTGTGAACCCTGAATCAGCGAATACTGAAAATGCACGGTTAGGTGAGCTTTTTCGTCAGCCGATCAATACATACCCTTGTTTTATGTGTGTTTCTGTTTAAAGGCACTTTATTTAATACGTATTGTTGATTCATTAAGATCGAAATCCCAGCAAACAGTCAGAGCTTATCTAACACATGTGTTTTCTCTGTAAAGTGCATTCTAGGCTTCTGGTACGTAGGAGCACTAGACAACACCTCGGCACTACATTTGAGGGCCTTTTTAAACAGTGAAATTGCCAACAAAAAGCACAAAAATGCAAGAAACGTGGCACTGAATAGACAGCAGAAAGGACACTGAGCCATTAGGAAAGCTGAAACAATAAGGCAGAGCACTGTCTTGTTGGACCTCAGATGGAACAAGCATGCCGGGCAACTGTGTTCTGCCCCAAGTGGTAGCAGATTCATTGCTCGGCACACATCCAAAAGCAACCATGCAAAGTGCTACAGGCTTTGATTTTGGGGGCACAAATAAATGTTCGCAAGTAGGTGAATTCCCCAATACGGAATCCATGAAGAACGAGGATCAGCTGTATTTAAAAGTCCGTGTACTTTAGTTTTCTCATCTGTGTATTAGAGATCACACAGATTATTCTAGAAAATCTCTGGGAAGGTTACATGAGATGGAGAGGTTTTCATGGCACCTGGCACACTGAGGCCCTACTGTGCCTGGGCTCCTTCTTCCCCTCTTCCATCTCTTCCCCTGCGTCCTCTCCAGCCTTGTCTTAAGGCCCAGCCTGCTCCCACTGCCCCAGTCCTTCTGTCCACCAGCCAAAGCCTCCAGCCTCCAGGGGTCTCCTCACCGGTGTCCTGCTAATCCAGGTCTGCCTCATCGTTTCGGACTGGGTGAAGACTTAGCTTTGCCAAGAAGGTTTTCAGATGATCTTAGGCCACTGCCATTTATACTACGCCTGTAAGGTAGTAATGTTCTGCTTGAATCTGGGTTTTGGGTCTTGTCTCCTTCTCCCTCACATACTTGTGTGGGCAGGGAAGATGCCTTCAGTCTTGCCCTGTTCCTCACGGCCTAGGCACCAAAGCTGGGGCGTTGAGGGTACTCTGTCATTAACATGTTTGAGTAAATAAATGCATGGAAGGAAGGAAAGGGAAGAAAGGAAGAAACCTGGGGTTTTCATACTGTGTATGTCTGCCTGCTCCATGGAGTCCAGGCTGAGAGGTCCTTGTGACTGACTCAGGTACTCGATCTGCAGCCGTGTGGTGTGCGTTAAGGGCCGTACACCGTGGCTCTTCACAGGGCCATCTGCTCCTCAGGGAGCAGATTCATCTCCACAGGGAAACTGGCAAGGACGAGGAGCCGCCACACAGAGGGTTCAGTGCTCCCATTCTCCTCACCACCTCCAAACGCCTGATGATGGAAGGTATTTTGGGTCGAATCTTACAGATGCTCTCCTCCCAGATCCAGGTCGCCATCTGGCTAGTTTCCCTTCTCTCTCCTTCATGTACCTGTGTAAACAGCTTGTTTGATATGACCCTAATGGTCTTTGATGGCTTTCTGGCTACCAGAGCTGGAATCAGTCATTTCCTCAAGAAGCCCTGGCTTCTTGTAGAGAGAAAGGGTAATTTCAGGACCACAAGAGGGATGATGGGCATTTTGTGTCTAGTCCTCTCAACAAGGCTAAAGGAAAAAAATATATATACATATATAACAAAACACCTCATGATTTCATATTGATAACTCTAATTAAAATGTGAGACTATAAAGCTTTTACTTTGCTGATTCTCAAGGACACAAGGAATGAAAAACTTAGTATAAACCATAATTACTTAACACACCACAGTCTCAGAATAAAACCGCTAAAACCAGGGGTGCCTGGGTGGTGCAGTCGGTTAAGGGTCCAAATTCTTGGTTTCAGCTCAGGTTGTGATCTCAGGGTCATGAGATTGAGCCCCAAGGTGGGCTCTGTGTTCAGTGGGGAGTCTGCTTAAGTTTCTCTCTCTCCCTCTTCCTTTGCTCCTCCCCCCTGCACTCTTTCTCTCTCTCTCTCTCTCTCAAATAAATAAATAAATCTTTAAAAAAATACTAAAACCAATGTGACTGCTGAAAAAAACTTTTGCATATGCTTTCTCTATTCTTCCCCCATAAAAAAAAAAAAAACCCAAACAGTTCTGCTAAGTCTGTACTGTCAGTGCATATAGCCATCACGTACTGTAGATACTCTCCCGTTCTGAACCCTCGCTGGGTCTTAACTCTACAGGTTACTATATTATTTATGGCTCACCATCCGTCTTCTGTCTCTCGTTATTTTGGTTATCTGAAGCTCGTTCTCTAGTGGATTTCCCAGGAAGGGCTCATGGAAATAGCATTCCCTGACTTCTTGCATATTGATAACAGTATGTCTGTGTCTTTTATACTTGAAAGTCAGTTTTGCTTGATACAAAACCAATGACTTACACTTTCTTTCCTTAAGGATCTTAAATATGCCATTCCATTTTCTTTTGGCATAAGTATTCTCTTTGAAAAGTTTGATGATAATCTAACTTTCTTTTCTTATGAGTTATGTGTTCTTTTTTCTAGATGCCAAACATTTTCCTTCCTTCCTTCCTCCCTCCCTCCATCCCTTCCCTTCCCTCCCTCTCTCCTGCCTTCCTCTTTTTCTGTCTCTCTCTCTCTCTCTCATTCTTTCCTCCTTTCCCTCCAGTAATTGTACTAGACTACCTTTTGGTCATTCTACATTGATATTCTCAGGTACAGTGTTGTTCTCTTTCCATAGGTGGTTTCAACTCTTTTTATTTTAGGAAAGTTTTCCTGAATTATAGTTTTCACTATTCATTCTGTTCTCCTGCTTATGCTTTTTTCCTCAGAGACTTGGATTATCTTCATTTTAAATCTTCAGTATGTGTGGGACGCCTGGGTGGCTCAGTCGTTAAGTGTCTGCCTTCGGCTCCAGTCATGATCCCAGGGTCCTGGGATCGAGTGCCGCATGAGGCTCTTTCCTCCGTGGGGAGCCTACTTCTCCCTCTGCCTCGGCCACTCCCCCTGCTTGTGTTCTCTCTCTTTCTCTGTCAAATAAATAAATAAAATCTTAAAAAAAAAAAAAGCTTCAGTAATTGTTACTTGCTCTCAAATCCTTTCTATCTCTTTTTTCATTTTTTTGTTGATTTTTTTTCAACTTTCCTCTTTTTATCTCTTATGTCTCTTAAGGCATTATTTCTTGTCTCTGTTCATTCTTGTGTTTCTTCTGGTTTGGTCTTTAATTCTGAAATAAATTTTTTTAAAAAATGATACTTTCCTGAGTTCTGCAACCTCATTTCTGAGTTTTTCTAATTTTGATTTATGTTTTCTTTCATGTGTTACATACTTTTTAAAAACATCTCTTGTCGTTTTGAAGTAGGAAATTATAGTTTTGATCTGCTTTGTGGGCATGTCTTTCTACTGTGCTGTACTTGGAGGGGTGTTATTCTGCTCTTTATTTCTTTTTTCCTTATGATAAGTTTGTATAGGATTTGACGTTGAGAATTTTCTGGTTGTCAGCTTTTATGTGGACTCGGTTTTCCGGAAACCTTAGAATGAGATAGAGTTCAAAAATGTTTCTCTAACTCAAAGAGTGCCCACTTCTGTCATTTTTGCAGAGTTTACAAAATTTGGTGACTTGCTTTCTGAGATTTCCTGGATCAGTTTCCTCCCTGCTTTGACCTGGGCCTTTTCTTTAGAAGTGTGAAATGATTTATGAATTCGCCTATCACTTCTGCACAGGGGCCATGCTGATCTCTGTATTGTTCCCGTTTTAGTTTATGTGCTGCCAAAGCAAAACCGACCGTAGCCTTTTAACAGGTTTTGCTGCTCTAATAATTATTTCCACAGAAACTAATATTTAAAAAAAATGCAAATCTGATTATGTCACTTCCATCCGCACCCTGATTCCTCAGTGGCTTCCCACTGCACTTGGAATAAAATCCAAACTCCTGCCGTAGCCCCACAGCTCTGCACGAAGTGGCCCTTGCCTTCCGCTCAGGTCTCATTTTCTACCTCTCTGCCTTAGTGCCTTAGCTCTAGTCAGACTCGTCCGTGTTCTAGAACAACCAAGCTTGTGGGCCTTTTCACCTGCCATTCTCGTTTCTTGGAGCTCTCTACCCCTGGGGCTCCAGCTCTCCTGTGCCTGGCTCTTTCCCATCCTTCAAATATCCACTCAAAAGTAACCTTGACCAAGGTGATTCTTGGCCACCCTGTTTAAGGTGGCCCTGCACCTCCTAGTCACAGTCACTGTCTGTCACATCTTTCTTTAATTTCCATCTTAGCCTTTTGTCACAGTCAGGAATTCTCTGAGCTTTTTCTTTACCTGTTTACTGTATGCTCAAGAGGCCAAGGATCTCTCCTGTCTTCTTTGCTACTACATGTCCACTGCCTCACATGGTCCTGACACACAGTCGGGCCTCAATAAATATTTATTGAAAGAGTAAATAAGTTCGATTCGGCTGTCATCTATATTCTTTGAAAAATCTTCACTGACTCGCTGCCCCGCCTACACATTTGCACAGCCAGTCCCTTCCCAGCCCATGGCGGCGCCTTGCTTACGGCCTGTATCCGTTTACTCTGGTACTCATCCATCCGTTCATGGCTGTGTCTGCTTCATTCTCTCGACCGTGGGCTCCTTGCGGACAGAGAGTTAATGCTCTTCGTCTTGTGTTCCCAGCACATTGTGGGCAGGCAACAAATCTTTCTTGAATGAGTGAATAGATGTTTTCTCTGGAGAGCAGAGATGAGAGGACAGTTGGGAAGATACCCAGGGAGTAAATTGGGAGATTAGGAGAGAAAAATACTCTCAAAACTTACTGTTCTGCTCTGTGGCATTAAATGTGCTTTCTTCTGTAATCCCTTATTTGATCCTCACAAAACCCTTCAAACTGGAGCAGGTATGATTATTCCCACTTAGAAATGAAGACACAAGTCTTGTGAGTTTAAATCTGAACTTACAAAGTCGGGAGGGAGTGGATTGAAGACAAAAAGCCATTTGATTCGAAGCCCAGTGCTTTTTGCATTAAATCGGGGTGAGTGTGTCCCTAGGACAACACGACGAGACAAGTGTTCTTTCGTGGATGATAGATGATTGAAGGTAAATCCACAGAGGAGAGTTGGCATTGCATTAAGCCAGTGCAGCGTCATTGGAACAAGGGTATAATCTTGAAAGGGCTGTGATGGATAGGACCCATCTGGGCGGACAAAGCCTGGTGTGGATTTTTAAAAAATAAGAGTCTATCATTTTCTTTAGAACAGGAGCCGAGAAATGAATAAAGGTGGGCATGTGATGGGTCAAGATGAGGTGGGAGGCAGGAAAGGGTTGGTAAACAGGGCCGTGCTGGGTCAAGTGAGGGCACCTGTGGTGTGGAACCTGTGGGGTTATGGATGGCAGCCATCTGTGTGGGATCTGAAGGGGTAATGGGCAGTTGGTGGCAGGGGGTGGCCAGGAGTGCCTCTGCCAAGGTGGAGAATGAAGCGAATGCCTCAAGTCAATGCCAAATCTTGTCAAAGTCCTTTTGGTGTCCTGACTACGGGAACCCTCTGAAGTGAGCCTTTAGTGCATGGCTTGTGTGTGTTTCCTATGAACTCCTTTATTTTCTTTCTTGCTTCAAACTTTCTCTTTGAACAAACTGAAAATTGGATTCTGGGAGAAAAATGGCATGAAGTTGCCACCTTCATTCTTCACTTGTTCATTCTTTCAGTAGGGGCTCCTCCTGTCTTCTCTGTGGGTCTTCATGGATGGTGGATGCAGGCCACTGAGAATCAGAGACTGACTCTCCCTGGAGCTGCTGAGGGTGTCCTGGACAGAAGCAGGCTGCCCTCTCCCATTCTCAAGCAGCAATCTCCCTGCCCCACAGCCTCAGCCTCTACGTGGGTTACGTAGAGGCATTTGCTGAGCCCTGTTGCTCTCCTGGATGGAAAAGGCATTTGGAAGTTGGTATGAGACCCTCTAGCCCCATCCGTCCCTGCCCAGCATCCCTGTCGCTCCCTTGTCCCACCTGTCTGCTTGGTCTCTCCATCTCTGGCCACAGATGCTTGGACTCTGCCTCTCCATCAGGTTGGTCAGATCAAGGCAGGGATGTGCTCTGGTGAAAGGAGCCTGCTCTGGGAGATCACCTCACCCCAAATACTTGCCCCATTGCTTGCTAAAATTTCACTCACTTCCTCCAGCAACCCTCAAAGGTACCCTGTTTCAGAGTCCCAGAGTCAGTCCTAACCCCTCCTCCCCTTTCCCTCCCTCTGCCTCACTCACGCTCGTGGGAATCACACCACTAGTACCCCACTACCACACCTGGAAGCAGTGGTTCTCAAACCTTTCATTTATTTAATTTATAAAATCTAAATACCACATTTTGGGCGGAAGCAGACACTATCTCATGCTAGTCTCTAGTGTATGGACTAGAGGTAGAGAGATAGTAGCAAAATAGGAAAAGTATGTCGGGGGAAATTATAAATTAAGGAGATTTTGTCCATGAACATGGTTCCCCTCCTCCAAATGAGGACCCAGGGATTAGGAGGTTCCGGCGGCAGAGCCCCTCTGTGCTGTGAGGATGAGGCAGCATTTGAAGGAGGGAGTGACAGGAAGGGAATCAGGTGACCTGCTACGGTCAATGCTGGGGGCTTTCCACATCATTGCAGGTGGGCCCAGAGGGCTGGAGAGGGTTAAAAATAGCCAAGTGGTCGCCAGGAAGCCCCATGACAGCATTTTACCCTGGAGGAAAGCTGTAAAGAGGTTGGGGATGATAATAATAGCCAACACTTATAATAATGTCCACACCATGCCCAGCACTGTTGTTTTTTTTTTAAACCACTTTACTGAGATACGATTGATGTACAAAAAGCTGTACGTAATTAACATATACAACTTGATGAGTTTGGAGATAGGTATACACTCATGCGGGGAGTCTAGGTGGCTTAGTCGGTTAGGGGTCTGCGTTCGGCTCAGGTCATGATCCCAGGGTCCTGGGATCGAGCCCCGCATCGGGCTCCCTGCTCAGAGGGGAGTCTGCTTCTCCCTCCCTTCTATTGCTCCTCCTGCTTGTGCTATCTCGCTCTCTCTGTCAAATAAATAAAATCTTTTTTAAAAAGTATACAAACAATTACTACAACCAATGCCATAAACATATCCATCGCCTCCAAAAGTGTCCTCCTGCCTTATTTGTTCATTCATTCATTCATTCATTCCTGCACTGTTTTAAGTGCTTTACATATATTAATTTATGGAATCCTTACAACATCCTTATGAGGTAAGTGTGCTTGTATTATCACCATTTTACAGATGGGAAAACTGAGGCACAGAGAGTTAGAGAGTTAATTGCCCAAAGTTAGTTAGTAGAGGTGGGCTTTGCAGAGTCTGTGTTTTTAACTACTGCCTTACTCAGTCTTGCTGAGAACCCGCCCTGCATCATTCACTGCTCCCCACCAACATTTAGCCTCACCAAGTGTGTGTGTGTGTGCGCGTGTGTGTGTGAGAGAGAGAGAGAGAGGAGGGGAGAGAGGGTAAGAGAGAGAGGGGGAAAGAGGGAGAGAGAGAGGGAGAGAGAGAGAGAGAAAAGGTGAGAGAAAGAGAGAGGGAAAGAGAGAGAGGGTGAGAGAGAGAGAGAGAGTAAGGTGGGGGAGGGAAAGAGGGAGAGAGAACATGTCAGCCCAGAACAGCCCAGAACAGAGCCCAGGGGTCAGTGCTAAGCTTCAGCAGCACTGAGCCTCTTTTCCTCAGTCCTGTATCCTTCCTACCCACACAGCACTCAGGAAATGTTTGTTGACTCAATGAAGGAATAAACTTAGATTTATCTGAGTACAGGGCTCCTATAGCTCTTTTGTTAGCAGTTATTTTGTGGCCTTCATTATGACCCAGTTTTCTTTTTTTCATTTGGATGAAAAATGATTTTGGCATTTAAACAGCATGACTTCATTGTTGATTTTTAAAATCTACCCCCACCATCAAATTCCCCTTTTGGTATTTTGCCTCTCCTGATATATTTAGAAACATCAGTCTTTATAGTCTTTTTCTTCTTCCTTTTGAATCTATGATGCATTTTAACAGGTGATATTCTACGTATGCAAAATAGTATTTTCATTTGAGTTTATTTCCTTCACTCCATGATAGAGGTTAAGAATATAGCCTTTTGATAATAAAGAACTTTCTTACTATCTTTTCAATTGATGGAACAGGCAAAGAAAACACCATAATTGTGTGAAATGGTCTGATTTAGAAACCAATTATAAGGAACATAATTACCTACTAATAAAATATGCATGTAAGTCCTTCGTTTGCTGCTTCTAATGCACTGTAGACAAATGTGTAGCTAGCAGAAAATTGCATAAAGTAAATTGAAAGCCAACCGTTTCTAGATTATGTCTGAAAGTCTTGTGACAGCCAGTGTCTCAGGATCAAAAATAATATCTATTTTTTTCTCCTGCAAGTGTCTCAGCATCTCCCCGTGCGAGCGTGTGTGTACATGTGAGTACGTGTGTGTGAGTGTGTGAGTGAGTGCCTGTGTTGGAGTGACGGGGTGGCTCGGGAGGGATATTTCTCTTCGGAAATTAAGGTCCACAGCTCCCCCTTTCTGTCTAATGATGACTATCAAATATCTCTGGGCTTCAAAGCCGGAACTCTAAGGTTCTTTTTTATCATAAGGATGCAAATGAGTAAAAAGCTCCCCTGGTTCCCTTAGGAAGCACATCATTAAAAAACATCCCTTTGCCCACCTCAATTTCCATAAGCTGTGCCAGTGGAACAAGGGAGCTGAACACCCCACGAGAAAAGAGAAAATGGTAGGCAATGCTTCCTCGGAGCCCTCTCTCCCTCCTCTGCAGGGGTGTTTGTGAGTCGCCTGCCAGGCTGGGGCAGGGGGGCCGAGGAGGGGTCAAGCGCACAGCCAGCCATTCTGCCTGACGCATTCAGAGCCTCGCTCAAGCCCAGATGTAACATCAGAGTAAAGTCCTGTCCTCAGGCTCTCCCACTTGTGTCGTTGACATTATGCTTTGTGCTTCCTTCGTCCTACTGCTCTGCTTCCATCTTCTCACTTACTGTTCTCTCTCATCGATTCTAAAGACATGTTTTGGAGGGAGAGGGTGTATTTTAGCATCTTTGAATTCAGGATGCATCTCACAACCAGTAGTTGTCGTTGGCTGCACGGGGACAGAGAGTGGCCGTGTGTCTTGCAATCCACGCTGCCTTAGGGCCGATGCGCTCTCAGTCATGGCAAGTCTGCGGGCTTGGCGAAATGGTCTCCCTTCCCGGCCTTGTCATCTGCCAGCATTTCACACCAACTGCTTCCTGAAGGACGTGCTGGCAACAACTTGGGGCCCCAAACGTGTGCTGTGCTTTCTGGCCAGGCCATCTTTGCTCCCGGTGTGTCTTCGGCCTTCGATGCTTTGTCCGGCTCTGCCCGTGGAAATCAGTCCAGCTCACAGACTCGGGTGTGATGCAGAGACTTCCCCGATGATTCCCACCCAGAAATTATCCCTTTCTTCCCTAAAATCTCCATAGAGAGCTGTTCGTGCTTCCTGTGGTCTTTAGAGCCTTTCTGAAAACTGCTAGCCAGATTATTTTTCTTTCTTAACAAATTCTTATTCTTATTTTGCTTGGTATATGTAAGCAAAAGATACATTTAAATCCTCAAACATTTGCTTTCCTAGGGGCAATTTGGTAAGGGATGTTTGGCGGAACTCTAATTCAGATGCAGTATCTGCTATTAATTTTTCTATGTAAGGATCAAAGAAAGGACATGAAAATATGAGTAAGAATCCTTTACTCTATAAAAAAGAATGCTTTACTCTAAATGTTTTATTATTTATTCTAAAAATTTCATATTTTTTTTCAAATTTAAAAACTCCAAGGCAAATAGAAAAATAGAAATATTTCTGAATTTTTCATCTCCCCTCTCCCTTCCCTAGGCCTTTCACCTTTACGATCCTTGGTAGGTAATGAGCCCAAATTATAGCAGGAGGGGAGAGGTGTTTGTCCTAAAAGCCAGGGTGGAAACATAGATTTAACTCTGCTTGGCTAGGAGGAGCTCTTTCAGAGAGTTCTGAAATGAGGGATGTGGTAAACAATTTTTCCTGTCCCAGCTTAGGGAGGACTGGGACACTGTGGTCACTCAAAGTGGGAAGAAGGGCATGGCCCTGAGGGTGCTCAGCATCCCCAGCTCACACCTACAGAGCTTCTACTGTGTGCCAGGCAGAGGATGAACACCAATGGGTTACGAAGATGGGTGCCTGGCGCTAGAATTTCCATAATGCGTGCTCAAACGAGCCAGGCATTTTCCATTCTCCGGGTTAAAGCAGTGAGAAGCAAAAAAGGTTTGAGTCTGAAGAAGTGGAAGGAAAGGACTGCAGTAAAAGTAGTAAGATAAGATAGAAGAGTTTCAGAGAGTAAATGATAAGTTCAGTTAGGTCCCCAAAGAAGTCTGCACTGACATACCATTAGTTGAAGAAACCGTCTAAGCTATTACCAGTTTCAGCAGTGTTGAATCATTGCACTGATCTGTCTTTTCATGGTTCGTTTTGTGTCTTTTAAGTGAGAATGGGATCCACGGCATAACTGAAAATCTTAAGATTGTTTTTCAGAGCACAGCATGGAAACGGTAGCATACAGACTCTGTTGGCAAAAGGCCTTGTGGTCTTCCACCAAAGGGTTGATTGGCAATGTAGTTTCTTAATTCAACTCCAAAGCAATTAAACATTTATTGAGCATCTGCTGTGGACTAAGAGTTATGCTAGGCACGGGAGATGCAAAGATGCAAAGTGAGAAACTGTCCTCACCCTTGGGTTTCATTCATTCATTTATTCAACAAAACCTTATTCTAGGCACTGGTGATAAAACAGTGAAGAAAAAAGAAAAGGTTCCTGCCCTCGTGGAGGTCACATTACAGCAGGAGCAGGAAAATAATATAAGAGCAGCCTGAGAAAGAAAGAGAAAGCAGGTAATCACAGAGAGGACGTGTGTCTATTTAAGATGAGTGGTCAGAAAGACCTCTCTGAAGAGATGGCATTTGGGAAGAATTCTGAATAAATCAGGGAGTGAGTGTGTGTTAGCTTGCGGGAAGAAGATGCTGGACAGAGAAGAGCAGGTGCAGAGGCCCTGAGGTGGGAGCTTGTCTTGTGTGTCTGCACAACGCCAGAAGGCAGGGGCCGGGCTTGGTGAGCAAGGGGGGAGCTGCAGAAGGTGAAGAAGGCCAAAGAACCAGGTTAGACTGTGCAAGGCTTGGAGGACACTTTGGGCCTTAAATTTTATGCCGTTTTATTTTGATCTTTGCAGTTTGATTTTTTTTTCTTTTTTTAGCGTATGCGATTGTAAAAAAGGAAAACTATTAACTGAAACATAACAAACACACAGAAACATACACAAATCCCAAGTGTACAGACTGAATATATCTGTGTAACCGGCACTCAAGGTTAACGAACAGAATTTGAGCAGCACCCCATCCTCGTGCCGTCTCCCAGCCACCCCCCCCTCCCCACAGAGAACCACCTTCTGGTTTCCAGAATCATGGACTGATTTTGAACTTCATACAAGTGAAGTCACACAGTATATACTCTTTTATGTTGGTTTCATTCCTTCAACATTGTGGTTGTGGGATTCTTCCATGTTGGGTGTGGTAATTGCTTGCTCATTCTCATTGTCGTATCATATTCCACTGTATGAATGTTCCACCGTTTCTTTATCCATTTGGGTGGTTTCCAGCTTTCAGCTATTTCAAATACGGCTGTTATGAGCATTCATTTATGTGTCTCTTGGTGTCTATGTATGTGTTTCTGTTGGAATAAGTCTAGGGATGGAATTGCCGGCTCATGGGATAAATGTATGTTTAACTTCAGTCGATAGTGTCAATTTTCCAAGTGTCTGCATCATGTTTTACTCCCACCAGCATTTGATGAGAGTTCCAGTTGCTTCATATTCTTGCCAATGCTTGGGATATCTTGTCTTTTTGCTTGTCTTAGCCATTCTGTTGTGTACATGGTGGTGTGCCATTGTAATTTTAATTTGCATTCTCCTGATAATTCCTGAACTTAAGCACATTTTCATTTTCATATATTTGTGGGCCATTAGGATATCTTATTTTGAGAGGTAACTATTCAGATCTTTTGCCCATTTTTTTTTTCTGTTAATTGTCTTTTTTAAAAGTTTATCATTCTTTATATATTCTGGACACAAGTCCTTGGTTGGATATTTATAAGCAAATGTCTTCTTTCACTCTGTGGTTTGCCTTTTTATCCTCTTAATGGTGTCTTTTAGGGGGGAAAAGTTCTTAATTTTAATGTAGCTCTTTTATCATTTGTGTTTTGTTTAAGAAATCTTTTCCTGTTCAAAGCAAATAAAGATCTTCTGTTATGTTTTTGTTTTGCAGCTTTATTATTTTATCTTTCACATTTAGGTCTACAGTCCATCTGGACTTCATTTCCTTGTATAATGTGAGGTAGGGATTGAGCTTCAATTTTACACATATGGGTAGCCATTTGACCCAGCACCATTTATTGGAAAGGTCATCCATTCTTCACTAAATTTAGTTTTGAGTGCAGTGAGAAGCTGTTTGAGCCTGTTCCAGAAGGAATTAGCATGATCATATCTGTTTTGAGAGGATCAGTCTGGCTGTGCTGTGAAGAATAGATAGTGAGAGGCAGGAGTGAAAGCAGGGAGCTGGGAATAGAGGCTGTTGTAACAGGCCAGATGAGAGATGGTGGATGCATGGAGTAGGAGGCTAGCAGTGAGGATGAAGAGATATATTTTGAAGATCTTGCTTCACAGGGCCAGCTCATGAACTGGATGCAGGGCATGAGTAAAAAGACAGAAGTTAAAAATGTGGCTCTAAATTTTTTGGCCTGAATAATTAATCAGATGGTGGAGAACCACTGGAGGGTATCTGGGCTCTCCAATAGCCATGAAAATAATTCTTGCTGTCAGACCTGTATTCAAATTTGTTTTAAAGTTTTATTTGTAAAGATGTAGAAGAAAAGTAGGTTTATTAATTCAACACTAATTTGTCCTTTTCTCCTTTGTCTTTCATCTGTCATTGAAGCTGGAAAATGAAAATACCTCCCAGCCTCCCTTGCAGCTAGCAATGGCCACATAACATAGTCCTTGTCAACAACCACTATCAGAAGTTTCCTGGAGCCCAGAGGAGTGCCTGGCACATGGTAGGTGCTATAATATTTGTTGAGTGAAAGAATGAAAAGTATGAATGATATGATTAAAGATACAAGATGTAGAGGAGAGATTTCTGGAATAACATCAATGAAAAAGAAAAAAGAAAGTGATTGAGAGGAAAGGATGAGCAGCTGGTTTTGGCAAAATAGGAGGACAAGTTTTCTCTGAGAGCAGGTCACAGTTGTCCTGATGATCACCTAGTCGAAGGAACTCTTTTATTACTGACTTTGACTCTGGCGACTTAATGTTGATTACCCTCTCTGAATTTACTTTTATCCTCTCTTCTAGTTCTCTTATTTCTCTGGTCACTATTTTTTTGGAATAGCTTTATTGAGATATAATTCACATCCCATACAATCCACCCATTTGATGGGCACAATACGATGACTTTTAGCCTATTCACAGATACGTACAAACTTTACTTAAAAAAGAAACCTGTACCGGGCGCCTGGGTGGCTCAGTTGGTTAAGCGACTGCCTTCGGCTCAGGTCATGATCCCGGGGTCCTGGGATCAAGTCCCGCATCGGGCTCCCTGCAGAGCAGGGAGCTTCTCCCTCTCCCACTCCCCCCTGCTTGTGTTCCCTCTCTCGCTGTGTCTCTCTCTGTCAAATAAATAAATAAATAAAATCTTAAAAAAAAAAAAAAAAGAAAGAAACCTGTACCTCTTAGCTATCACATTTCTACCCCCACCCCAGCCCTAAGTAACCACTCATCAAGTGCTTTTGTTTTTCCTTACCAACCTGGATCTTCTTTTCTGTCTTCTTTGCCTAATTGCTCTGGCCAGAATCACCCATATAATGTTGAATAGAAATGGTGAGAGACAAAAATGAATGTCTTTGTCTTATTCTTGATCTTAGGTGGAAATTACCCAGTCTTTTACCATTAAGCACAATGTTATCTGTAGGGTTTTTGTAGATGCTTTTTAATTGGGTTGAGGAAGTTCCTAATTCTTCCTATTCCTAATTTTTTGATTATTTTTATCATGAAAGCATGTTGGATTTTGTCAAATGCATTTATTGAGATGATCATATAGCATTTGCTTTTTATTCTATTAATTTGGTGTAGCATATTAATTGATTTTTAGATAGTAAATCAATCTTCATTCCTGGGACAAACCCCACTTGGTTAAGAGTGTATAACTAAATTTATATGTTGCTAGATTTGGTTTGTTGATATTTCATTGAGGATTTTGTGTCCATATTCATAAGAGATAATAGTCTATATAGTTTTCTTTGGTTTTGGTATATGGGTAATACTGGCTACACATGTGAATTTGGAAGTGTTCTCTCCCCTTCTATTTTCTGGAAGAGTTGTAAAGAATGGGTATAAAATCTTTAAATGCTTGCTAGAATTCAATGGTGATGCCATCTAAGCCTGTTGTGGGTAGTTCGTTGATTACTAATTCAACCTCTTCACTTATTATAAGGTCTATTCAGAATTTCTATTTTTTTTAGTCAATTTCAGTAGTTTGTGTCTTTCTAGGAATTTGTCCATCCCATCTAAGTTATCTAACTTATGGGCACACAACTGTTCATAATATTCTTTCACATTCTTTTTTATTTCTGTAAGGTTAGCAGTGGAATCCCTTCTTTTTTTTTTTAATTTTTTTATTCTTATGTTAATCCCCATACATTACAGCATTAGTTTTAGATGTAGTGTTCCATGATTCATTGTTTGTGCATAACACCCAGTGCTCCATGCAGAATGTGCCCTCCTCAATACCCATCACCAGGCTAACCCATCCTCCCACCCCCCTCCCCTCTAGAACCCTGTTTGTTTTTCAGAGTCCATCGTCTCACATGGTTCGTCTACCCCTCCGATTTCCCCCCCTTCATTCTTCCCCTCCTGCTACCTTCTTCTTTCTTTTTTTTTTCCTTAACATATATTGCATTATTTGTTTCAGAGGTACAGATCTGAGATTCAACAGTCTTGCACAATTCACAGCGCTTACCAGAGCACATACCCTCCCCAGTGTCTATCACCCAGTCACCCCATCCCTCCCACGCTACCCCCCACTCCAGCAACCCTCAGTTTGTTTCCTGAGATTAAGAATTCCTCATATCAGTGAGGTCATATGATACATGTCTTGGAATCCCTTCTTATACTTCTGACTCTAGCAATATTTTCTTGGTTGATCTGGCTAAATATTTGTTGATCTTTCCAAAGAACCAGGTTTTGGTTCCATTTATTTTGTTTATTATTTTTCTATTCTCTAGTTTATTAATTTCTGCTTTGATCTTTATTATTTCTTTCCTTTTGCTTGCTTTCGGTTTAGTTTGTCCTTTTTCCAGGTTTTAAGGTAGAAGTTTAGGTTATGGATTTGAGATTTTTCTTCTTTCTTAATATAGTTATACATCTACAGTATGAAATATAATACCTTAGAGAAGCTAATTGGGAAGGGAGCTGCCTGAGAATCTGATCCTATTAATAGACTGTAATTTGTGCTGCCCAAATCTGGAGTCCTTTCCTGGGTGGCTCTTGGTTAGCAGTCAATGGAATGAGCTTTCATATTTATAAGGAAAGATCTGGAGAGAGATATAGGCAGGGAAAGGACTCCTCATGATAAAGTGGGAGAATCAAGTGTTTCTGCCAGACACAGAGGGGAAGCCAGGCAGAGGGACTCTGGGGAGTAACACCCAGAGGCAAAGTGGCAACCAGGGTGGGGCAGAGGATGCAGACAAAGTCCAGTTCATACAGGCGACAGGACCAGGGGGAGTGATGGGAGATAATTCAGCAGGTGTTGAAATTTAGAGCCAATGAAGAGTAGTAGGAGAGGGGACCAAGGCCATTTTTATTTAAATATTACAAAATAAATGTGACTTACCAACATTGGTGACATCATGGACACCTAGGCAGTCTGGCTTTGTCCATGTCTCTTTCTCCCCACATGAGAAGTGAGTCCCTTGGCTCATCTGAGGACATCACATCTCACACAGTATGGGGCTTGGTTGTTGACTTAATCAATGAGTGAGACATGAATAAGGATGGGAGAGACTGGGGAGAGAATCAAGAGGCTGAGAGTGCTGGAGCAGGCCAGACAGGGTTGAGTGATCAAGAAAGAGGATTAGCTAAGACCCAACAAGAAGAAATTCAGCCAGACTTGGATTTCCAGCAGCTATGTTCCCTGAGAGGAGAAGGGGGCCTGAGCACCTCAGGTCCAACGGCTTGGGGTCAGTATCGCCGGGTGTTTTTCCTAAAGCCAGCCGCTTTACCTTTATAAGAAGTGTGGCTTGAGTGACTTTGCTGTGTTTGGATAATACTGAGTAAAGCGATGATTTATGGGCAACTATTGGGAGTAGCCGTAAAACCCAGCCCTGGGCTAGCGAGATAATATTGCTATATTCTCTGGAAGATCTCCTCTTCAGAGTTTATTACCCTTCTCATGGCTGTAGCCAAATAAAGTTATGTTTGCTTAAACTGCACGTGCTTATCTGAGCTGTCTTCCTTTTAAGAAAAAAAGAATGACACAGTGACATAAATCTGCCCAACGAGCGCCCTGGAGATCAGACTGATGGGGCCACGTGCTGGGGGTGGGGGTCGGGGGATGGGCACACTGGGAGAAAAAGTGAAAGCAAACAGTCATGTTTGTACAGCACAAATCTTGCAAGTGGATTTGGATTCTTTTCACACACCGTTCCAGGGGGCCCCAGTGGCTGAGACCCTTCTGTGTTTGCTTATTTTGTTTAGCAAAGAGAAATGTCCCCCGTTACCCCCCCCCCCCCCCCCCCCCCCCCCCCCCCCCAGTCTAGCAGACTTCATGAACTGTTTGCCTGGAGGGGATCACAGTCAGTGAGCCAACCTGGAAGGCAGGAATAAGGCTCTCCCAGCAGGCTATTTGTTTCCAAAGGGTTTTTTTTTTTTTTTTACAACAGCTAGGTAATGTTCCATCTGATGACACCAACCATATTTGTAGGACTTTCTCTGTTTTCGTCCTCCTGTCTTCAGTGTCACATAGTAGGCACTCAGTAAATATCGCTTTGCTATGTTGGGTTTATTCCCAGGTTTTGTCCTTATGAGCAAAGCCGTGGTGAACACGGGTACCTGCCAGCCCCATGAGGCTCATCACGTCCCCGGCATAAAGTCTGAGGAATGGACTTACTAGTTTAGAGCAGTGCTTCTCAAGGTGCACGCACACCATCTGGGGTCTTGATAGAAAGCAGGATCTGATTCTACGGGTCTGGGGTGGGACCTGAGAGGCTGCATATTTAGTAAGCTTCTGGTCATGCTGATGCTGCTGGTCCGGAGACCATACTTGGAGACCCAAGGCCCTAGCCAAGCCGGTGGGGCCGCTCCCCTCCAGGGGCAGGTTTGAGTGGACCAGGCCCTGTGTGTTAGGAGAAAAGAGAAAACTGAGCCTTGGTCTCCAAATTCAGTCCCCAGACTGTCCGGGTGAATTTGTGCTCTCCCCTCCCGAAATATCAGAAAGATTAAAGAACTATCAGTGGTGAGTTTTGGGATCTGTTTGGAAGCAAATTGATATGCTGAGAACCCAGAGAAATCAGTAATGAGCTGCTAGCAACCCGCCCATTCTTCGGAGCCTCCATCCAGGCCCCACGCAGGGGCAGGTGATGGGAAGGGTGAGCTCGGGCTGCCTTCGCTGGGGACAGTCACGCTGCCGCAGTCGGCCTGGGGCTGAGAGCAAACTGCTCCCTCCCTCCTGCCTCCCTTGTGGGGTCTGGAGGGACACTTCCCTCAACTCAGCCGTGAGTCAGCAGGAGCCCTTTTCTCTGAAGAAACTTGTCCCAAGCTCCTGATTTCCCTTCTGTCCAGGTTCACTACTTCTTATGTTTGTGTCCAGGACTGGTCTCTTCAAAGTAGCACTCATGGGGCCAGCCAGAGAGAGCGGGGGTGGGGGGCGGGGCTGGGGGGTTAGTGTGTATCCCCAAGAACTTCCGTTGCAGATTTACAAGTGGACTTGGAGCTCCGGCTTGTGATGTGCTTGACCTCCAGGGGTAGTCTTGAAAAGCTGCCATGGTGTAATCAGTTCTTATTAATGGTTTCATTTGGAGAGATTTGCCCCTGAGGTGATTTTGTGAGATGCAATCTAAAACCGAAATAAAGAAATGATTCACCGAAAGCATCATTTGGCCTGCTAGGGGGAAGAAATCATTCCTTCCATAAAGGCCTTTGTCTGCTAAGAACTAAACAATGGGAAAATCCTGAAAACATATTTCAAATACTGCAGTTATTCTCAGGTGATCTGCTATGTCTTATGTTTCTGCTAGTTTGATTACAGGGGAGAGAAAATTTTGTTTTCAGCAGGCAATTCCAGAGAACCGACCAGTGCCAGACACCCCCTGGGCCCCAAAGGAGTGCAGGAGAGGTCTAGCAAATGTGGGAGCTGCTTTCACTCGGCTACAGGACCCAGCTAAGGGGACAAACCAAAGGCACACAGAATGTGTCAGGACCCAAGACATGAAGGAGCACATGACAAGGCTCGGCAGACGCAGACTAGCCTGATGCGTAGAGAAGTCTGATTTCCCAGGGGAAATCTCCCACTCTGCGTTTCTGGGATTCGTGTCCCTTGTGTGGACCACTCGCATGCCTCTGTCGCTTATGATCTTCCAAAAAAGTTATTTGTGAATTTGTCTTAACTCCCTAACTCGTAAGCTTCTTGGAGAATGTTAGATCTGGCTCGACCTGGTAGCTGTTGTGTATCATAGACTCTCGGTCTCTTACGAGCCAATGGCTAGTGGAGGATCAGGTAGAGACAAATCAACAGACAAGGGCTTCCTGGAGGAGATGACTTCCCTCTTAGCTTTTGAAGAAAGTGACGATCTTGGATTTGGTGAAATTATCCCCTTGATTTTCCTTTTCTCTGTTTTGTAGGTTTCTCTATATCCTGTTTTTATTTATTTTATTTTATTTTATTTTAGCCTGCTCTTATTGTCAATATGACTAATCCGACAGGCCCTGCCATGTGTGTCTATCTGCATCAGTAGCATCTGTATCTATATCTATCCTCTTTTCTTTCATCATCTTCACCCTCATCTTCATTGACATGACACCTCCCTTCCTGCCAAACTTCCATCAGACCTCCTGGTGCAGCAGGGTTAGTCCCGTTCACTAACTCTGCTTGTTGACAAACACGCCTGCGGGTTCCTCCCATTTTCCTTTGTCACTTGAAATCTCAGGAAAGGATTTTACTGGCAACCTGACTCTTTCTGTAGTTCCTTTGCTGAACTGTTGATTCACGGTTGCAGCCGTTTGCTGGACATAGAACCCCAGTCACCTGTGACTTTGACCAATGACGGGAAGTCACAGCTCGGGGGCATAGATGCTGTGGCATCAAAGCCGGCAGACCGTGTCCATCTGCCCTTGTTTGTGAGAACATTTCCGACCCAAATTGAAGTGCTGTCACCTTTGCCTGGGTCTGACTCATGAGCTAATTAATCATGTTTGTGGCTAATGAAGGGCTATGGGAATGACTTGATTCATCTTCTCTTTCAAGAATCTTTTGGAGCCGACTGTGTACAGAGCATGAGTTCTGCTCCTGTATCAGCAGCTTGACTGAAATATTTATTGAGCATTTACCACAGACAGGGACTAGGAGGGCCAAGAATTACAAGGAAGGGAAGAGGGGCAGAGGCTTTAAGCTTACTTCCCGGGCCTGACAGGCAGGTCTCTGGGAAGCAGGGGACACCCATTAACATCTGATCCCAGGACGGGGCCAGCTCAGCCCTGCTCTCTTCTATGCTCCTGGCTGGTTACGGGCAAGCTAGAGCTCAGTGGGGTCTCTGGGGGAAGAGCCAGAGGCAGGAGCAGAAGTTGAAGCCTTCTAGGGGCGCCTGGGTGGCTCAGATGGTTAAGCGTCTGCCTTCGGCTCAGGTTATGATCCTAGGGTCCTGGGATCGAGCCCCGCATCAGGCTCCCTGCTCAGTGGGGAACGTGCTTCTCCCTCTGCTGCTCTCCCTGCTTGTGCTCTCTCTCTGTCTCTCAAATAAATAAAAATAAAATCTTTAAAAAAAGTCGAAGCCTTCTAGACAATCCTGATAATGGAACTGGTGGGGAAACAGAAGAATGTCAGATTATATGTTGTATTTATTTTTTTAATTTTTGTCATTTTTTGTGGTTGTATTTAGTGCACATTTTATCGCACAAATAAGAGTGTGACCATTAGGTGAGGGCAGTGGTCAAGGATCAGTCTGGTACTTAGCACTGCCCAGTAGTACTAGAGAGGAATACCGGGCACTAAGCAAAAAGCACTCAGGGTCCCACAGTCCCAACTCAATAGCCAGGTGAGGCTTTCATTAAAGACTATTCCTCCCAATAAGGGAACAACCTTCTTCCTTCTCTCCCCTCTGCCTCTTGTCTTCCCCACAAAGCCTTTTTCAAAGCCGGGGCTCCCTGCTGCCGGGGCAGCACCACGGGGTGTGTCCTTGTGCAATGTGTGCACGGTGTCATCATTGCCTAACTTCAAGGGCTCGCTCGACAAATGATTTGCTTCTCAACAGTGCCTCTTATATACCTCTTTAAAAAAAAGTTTCTGGAAATATAAATAAAAAAAATCCCTTGTCATGACTCTCTTCCAGTTAAGAGAGTAGTCGTGTGTGTGTGTGTGTGTGTGTGTGTGTGTACATGCGAGGAGGAGATGAACACTAAGTCGGTCTTTTGGGATGTTTATGACTTGATTATCACCAAAACTAATGGTCAAGTTAAGCGCCACAAAAGTGGCCTCTTTCTTTGCAAACCAAAACTAGAGCAAAGGTTTATCATGTTTCCTCCCCCTCTCCACCTCCCACCCCGCCCCCCATCTCTCTCCCTCTCTCTCTCCTCTCTCTCGGCAGTGCCCAACAGCAGAGGATGAGAGGATACTGATGAAGGAGGCATTCCCTGGCAAGAATTAGAACACAACTGAAATGGCTGTACCAGCTTCTCTTCCCATCTGTGAACATCTCTTCAACGACGGGTTTCTAATTCATTGTGCTCTTTAAAAACTGGCACATGACTGCAGGACTTTGCTGTGAGCAGAATCCTGGAGTCTCAAGGGGCCCCTGGGTGGCTCAGTCGGTTAAGCGTCTGCCTTCTGTTCAGGTCATGGTCTCAGTGTCCTGGGATGGAGCCCCGTGTTCAGCAGGGAGTCTGCTTCTCCCTCTGCCCCTCCCCCCACTCATGCTCTTCTCACTCTCACACTCTCTCTCTCTCTCTCAAATAAATAAATAAATCTTAAAAAAATAAAAAAAGAATCCTGGAGCCTCTAACTACTAGGATCTAAAGAGTAAGTAGCAGTGGACTGGAGAGCACAGGGCAGATGGGTTTTCAGATGCCCCTGGAGGCTGGCTGGGACTGGGAAAGTGTCTGCAGCAGGGCTGAGCACCCTGACGCCGGGGCTGAGCTGCCTGCTCTCGGGGTTCAGAAAGAACTGACAGGAGAGTGGAAAAGCTAAGCCTATAGTGTCATCCTTCAAATCAGCCCAGATACTAACATTTGTAGGTAGGTGTAGCAGAAAAACAGTAGCAATTCCTTCCTGGACATTCTTCTAATCAATAAAGCAGTTAAATCTAAGTCCTATAAATATGCACTTCCCACCAATAGAGAAAAATACAGCTTGTAAATATTTAGAGTTCACTTTCCAATGAACCTTCCAGAGACCCTAGATTTGAATTTCAAAGAGCTTTCTGAAGGGTCTAGAGCTGTATCTTTTAAGTGTAGAAACATTCAGAATAGGATAGAGCCTGAGGATACTTACTTTTCTCATCATCTGGACAAATAATTCCTTTTTTCAGCTTTATTGAGACATAATTAACAAATAGAAATTGTATATATTTAAGGTGTGCAGTGTGATGTTTTGATATTCACATACTTTTGAAGTGTTTACCACAATCAAACTAACACATCCATCACCTCACATAGTTACCTTTTTTTTTTCTTTTTTGGTGAGAGCAATTAAGATCTACTCTCTTAGTAAATGTCAAGCACATAATATGGTATTGTTAACTGTGCAAAGAATTTCTAAAACCTCCTGTGGGTCAGGGTCACCGCCAAGGTTGGACAGAGAATGATTAGGAATGAGGACTTAGATTACCTCATGGGAACACCGTGCTCATTAAGCTCCTGTTTTCAGAGTCTAAGGAGGAAGATGTGGGGATGGGGAGGCAGCCTGGGATTCAGGAGAAAGGGAGAGAGAAAGACGGTGACTCATGCATTCACCTCCACCTTCATGGTCAGACCTTATTATTGAGCAGCTTGAATGCGCCAGGTGAGGTGTTGGGCTCCATGAGGTTTGAAGGTGCCACTGACTCAGTCCTTCCCACCTGGATCTCAGAGTCCGGCTGGGGAGCAGAGTGAGGACACTAACTCTTGGAACACACGCAATGCTGTCTTATAATGGAAGTGTCCGAAAGTGCTCTGGGAGACGAGAGGAAGGAGAGAGTAACGGTATCTGGGGCCAGCCAGAAGGCTTCACGGAGGAAGAGAAGGAGCAGCAGAGGAAGAGGCACGGCGTGTGCATGGCAGGGGGAAGCAAGTTCTTGCAGAAGGTGGTCACCCAAGCCTGCTCTCTCCTCCGAGACGGTGAAGTCAGGGGAGGCCAAGAGGAACAGAACTCTCTTGGAACGCACCAGGGGCCCGAAATAAACTCAGGATACTACTGGCATTTGGAGACTGCCATAAACTATAAATAGAGAGTAGAAAAGATATTCAGAATATTTCCTGAATGTGGAGGAAATTCGTAAACGTTCCCAGCACTGAGACATGTTCTGTTAGAGTTGAGGCAGGGTGGGATCCAGTGAAGGATGGCTTTCCCTTCACGGGGAAGCTAAGAGAGCCCAGGAGGGCTTGCTCAGAGCTCAGAGCTCAGTGCTCAGTGCCACCTGGCCACACTGTGAGGACAGAAGCCGCTCTGGAATGTCAGTCACTCAGTGGAGTTCCCTGGCTCCACAGCCCAAAAATACTTGACAGTGCTTCGTTATGACGTCTACCCTTTGTATAGGAAAAGCCAAAGAAAACAATTTCGGGGACGGGGGGCCTTTCTGCATTTTCCAGAAAAGGAAATCTTAGGGTGAAAGAAGCAGATTAAGTTTCTGACCTTACTTCCTCTCTGGCCTCAGTTTCTTCGTCCTTAGCAGGAGGAGGAGGGGCCCGGGGAGCACAGAGTTCCTTCCTGCGGAGACATTTTCTTAGTCGGAACCTTCTGCAGACCAGCAGCTGTTTGCAATTCCTCAGCCAGCCAGTCCGAGGTTGTGCTCTCCCCACCATGTTTCTGCATCTGCCAAGCTGAATTCTTTTTTGGGCAACATCTGTTCTTATTTCCCATGTGATGTTGTCTCAGTTGACCACAGAAATAATTACATACTTATTCTGAAGTAATCAGTTCATTGAAATCCTTTTCCACAAGATAGCAGATTTTGCAGGGAAAAGTGACATCTCAGGAGCAGAGTTCCTCCAGGGGACCACAAATCAGGGAGCTCACCGGTGCCCTTGTCTTTGGGGGTGGTGGGGAGAGGCAGAGATGACTGCCATTTCGAGTCATGCTAGACCTAAAATATCAGCCTCTTTTCCCTCCCTTGGAGCTGAGCTGTGGGAGGGCTGCTCACAGACTGGGAGCCAACTCTTATATAAAGTTCACGGTAATGTAGGCAAGGAGCAGAGGACTTTTATTACAGCCGAGAGGAACACAGTTACATCTATTCTGTTTCCTTTGATATCTAACTAAAAGGCATAAAGTAAGCCAGTAGTAAAAAACAAAAACAAAAAAACCCAGCTCATCTCTTTTTGAGCCCTTGAATGTAGCATGACGAGGGGGTTTGGGTCAAGGGGTGATAATACAATAATAAGAAATTAATAATCATTTTAGGGAAATGAGAGCAGAAAATAACACCGGGAAGGTGGACTAGGTGTCAGATCTTCAATGACCTTGAATGATAGGTTGAGCCTTTGAACTACATTTTATGGCAAGGCATTGGAAGGATCTGAACATTTGGTTTAATTGGATTTCACATCTTTCTTATCTCAGGTTGACCCCGCTGAGGGGAGGGAGCACAGTGTACTGTCTATCCCTGGCATATATTGTTCTGAGTTCTACATACACCCCTTTTCTTCCTCAAATGATAGTCTTGCATAAATGTTTTCCAGGAAACTGGAAGTTTTCTGGGGTTGGAGGGGTGGACAGCTAAACCTTTTAAAGGCAATAATTATGGAACTTGTCTGTGTGCATTTACTCAGTTAAGTAATATATCAAACACCTGCTATGTGTCAGATGCTATGCTAGGTGCTGGGATACAATGAGTAAATCACAGTCCCAGACCTCAAGAGTCTTAACTGGGGAGGGAGATGCTAAAACATATGTTTATTATAATGTAGTAAGTGAGATAGAAATAAGTACCAGGATCTGTGGGATTATAGAGGTTCAAAGGCAAGGCTTCTTAGAGAAGATGAAATAGGCCTTGTGGGTTAATGGATAGCTAAGAGTTAAGTAAACAGGTCAAGGCGGGGTACAGGAGCATTTCAGGTAGAGAGATTAGTTTGGTGTGCACATTTTGGTGTTATTAGAACAGAACGCTACAGAGAAAGGGGAGCAAAAGCCAAACCATTAAAGCTGGGAACTAAGGAACCAGAAAAAGTGGAGGCAGGGAGGGAACAAGCTTGTTTTAATAACCATTCTGGTTCTAGAAATATGCAAAACAGGATCATCTCAAATCCTTCAGCAAATACCCAGAAATTCTGGACAAATTATAGCAAAGATTCTTCTGAATAACTGAGTAGCTTTGAGAAAGAGAGGAAATCCCCAGGTTCCAGACACAGAAGGAACTGAAAACCAGAATGATAAGCTCTTGTTTATTCCTTGGGCTAGGGGAGAGCACAGACCAGGTGGCCAGTCTCCATAGTCCTAGAGCTTGGATTTTAATGTCCACATGACAACAAGACATTTGACCATAAGCTGATGAAAAAGACAGAACTGCAACCAAACCAAACCCCTCCTCAATCCACATGCTCAAATGGCTGTCTCCTCTCCTCCCCCCCCCAGTGAAAGGGGACTGGGAAAATTTGTGCACTGGCATAGAAAGATAACAGAAAGCTTGTCTGTCTTTGGTTGAAAAAAAGAGACCCCCCACTTCCCTCTTCTTCCAAATTCATAATTGCAGGGTTAGGCTTTATCTGCATTTTGGGTAGTAAATTTATACTACCCATATGGTCCAGCAGCAGCCAAACCAAACATTTTTTTAATTAATTAATTAATTAATTAATTAATTAATTAATTATTTAATGTAGTGTTCCATGATTCGTTGTTTGCATATAACACCCAGTGCTCCATGCAATACATGCCCTCTTTAATACCCACCCCCCCTCCGCCCTCCCCTCTAAAACCCTCAGTCTGTTTCTCAGAGTTCATAGTCTCTCATGGTTCATCTCCCCCTCCAATCCCCCCCCTTCATTAGAGCTCACCATAGCACATACCCTCCCCAATGTCTATCCCCAGCCACACCATCCATCCCAACTCCCACCACTCCAGCAACCCTCAGGTTGTTTCCTGAGATTAAGAATTCCTCATATCAGTGAGATCATATGATAGTCTTTCTCTGATTGACTTACTTCACTTAGCATAATACCCTCTAGTTCCATCCACGTGGTTGCAAATGGCAAGATTTCTGGGGGTTTTTTGATGGCTGCATAATATTCCATTGTGTGTGTGTGTGTGTGCGCATACCACCTCTTCTTTATCCATTCATCTGTTGGTGGACATCTTGGCTCTTTCCATAGTTTGGCTATTGTGGACATTGCTGCTATAAACATTGAGGTGCATGTATCCCTTCGGATCACTACATTTGTATCTTTGGGGTAAATACCCAGTAGTGCAATTGCTGGGTTGTATGGTAGCTCCATTTTCAACTTTTTGAGGAACCTCCATACTGTTTTCCAAAGTGGCTGCCCCAGCTTGCATTCCCACCAACAGTGTAGGAGGGTTTCCCTTTCTCTGCATTCTCGCCAACATCTGTCGTTTCCTGACTTGTTAATTTTAGCCATTCTGACTGGTGTGAGGTGGTATCTCATTGAGGTTTTGATTTGGATTTCCCTGATGCCGAGCGATGTTGAGCACTTTTTCATGTGTCCGTTGGCCATTTGGATGTCTTCTTTGGAAAAATGTCTGTTCATGTCTTCTGCCCATTTCTTGATTGGATCATTTGTTCTTTGGGTGTTGAGTTTAATAAGTTCTTTATAGATTTTGTATTAGCCCTTTATCTGATATCTTCTCCCATTCTGTCAGTTGTCTCGGTTTTGTTGACTGTTTATTTTGCTGTGCAAAAGCTTTTTCTCTTGACGAAGTCTCAATAGTTCATTTTTGCCCTTGCTTCCCTTGCTTTTGACGATGTTTCTAAGAAGAAGTTGCTGCAGCTGAGGTCAAAGAGGTTGCTGTCTGTGTTCTTCTCTAGGATTTTGATGGATTCCTATCTCACGTTTAGATCTTTCATCCATTTTGAGTCTATTTTTGTATACGGTGTAAGGAAATGGTCCAGTTTCATTCTTCTGCATGTGGCTATCCAATTTTCCCAACACCATTTGTTGAAGAGACTGTCTTTTGTCCATTGGACATTCTTTCCTGCTTTGTCGAAGATTAGTTAACCATAGAGTTGATGGTCCATTTCTGGGCTCTCTATTCTGTTCCAATGATCTATGTGTCTGTTTTTGTGCCAGTACCATACTGTCTTGATGATGACAGCTTTGTAATAGAGCTTGAAGTCCGGAATTGTGATGCCGCCAGCTTTGCTTTTCTTTTTCAACATTCCTCTGGCTATTCAGGGTCTTTTCTGGTTCCATACAAATTTTAGGATTATTTGTTCCATTTCTGTGAAAAAAGTGGATGGTGTTTTGATAGGGATTGCATTGAATGTGTAGATTGCTCTAGGTAACATTGACATCTTCACAATATTTGTTCTTCCAATCCATGAGCATGGAACGTTTTTCCATTTCTTTGTGTCTTCCTCAATTTCTTTCATGAGTATTCTATAGTTTTCTGAGTACAGATTCTTTGCCTCTTTGGTTAGATTTATTCCTAGGTCTCTTATGGTTTTGGGTGCAATTGTAAATGGGATCGGCTCCTTAATTTCTCTTTCTTCTGTCCTGTTGTTGGTGTATAGAAATGCAACTGATTTTTGTGCATTGATTTTATATCCTGCCACTTGACTGAATTTCTGTATGAGTTCTAGCAGTTTTGGGGTGGAGTCTTTTGGGTTTTCCACATAAAGTATCATATCGTTTGCAAAGAGTGAGAGTTTAACTTCCTCTTTGTTGATTTGGATGCTTTTTATTTCTTTTTGTTGTCTGATTGCTGTGGCTAGGACTTCTAGTACCATGTTGAATAGCAGTGGTGATAGTGGACATCCATGCCGTGTTCCTGACCTTAGGGGAAAAGCTCTCAGTTTTTCCCATTGAGAATGATATTTGCTGTGGGTTTTTCATAGATGGCTTTTATGATATTGATTATATACCCTCTATCCCTACACTCTGAAGAGTTTTAATCAAGAAAGGATGCTGTACTTTGTCAAATGTTTTTTTCTGCATCTATTGAGAAGATCATATGGTTCTTGTTCTTTCTTTTATTAGTGTATTGTATCACATTGATTGATTTGCAGATGTTGAACCAACCTTGCAGCCCAGGAATAAATCCCGCTTGGTTGTGGTGAATAATCCTTTTAATGTACTGTTGGAGCCTATTGGCTAGTATTTTGGTGAGAATTTTTGCATCCATGTTCATCAGGGATATTGGTCTGTAATTCTTCTTTTTGATGGACTCCAAACCAAACATTTTTCATAAAAATTGTCCCCAGATTAAGGAATACAGTTAGGACTCTTTGCAGGAATGAATGCAAAGATGTTCTGAAGGGGAGATGTACTCCCACACAGGACATAAAATTTGCATAGCTGAGACAAAAAAAATCAGGTTAGACCCTTAAGAACTTTAGATAATTGAATGACAATATATTAAGGATAATATGAAATAAAAATATTTAAGTGATTAAATACAAAAAGAAGGATTTAAAGTCATAAAAACAAGACAGTATGAGAACACATTTGGCAGATTTGAAAATTCACATAGCACTTTTAGAAAAAAACATCATTGGAAAAAATTTAGTGAGTGATTTAAACAGCAGAGTAGACACCATTGAATAGAGAAATAGTCAAGTGGAAGATACTCCTGAAGAGACTTCCAAGAATGCAGCACAGTGAGAGATAAAGAGAAAGGTATGTAATGATGTTAAGAAACATGGAGGATAGAATGAGAACATACGTGCTCGCTTCGGCAGCACATATACTAGAATGAGAACATACAAGCTGTGTCTATCAAGAGTTGTCACTGGAGAAATTGAGTAAAAGGATAAGCAATACTGGAAGAGCTAACAACTTTGAAGTTCCTTGAACTGACAAAAGATATTGAATCCTTAGTTTTAAGAAGCACAATCATTCCTGAAGGAAAATACAAATACTGCCACTGTGGAACAAATCTTTTTGAAGATTCAGGATTTCAAAGACAAGAAAAGATATTTAAAGAAACCAGAGTAATAAGACAGAATACCTAAAAAGGAATAAAAATCAGAATTCATGACAATAATATAAGCCAGAAGATAATGGGATGATATCTTCAAATTCTGAGAGTATCAACCTAGAATTCTCTTTCCAATTAAATTCTCATCTAAGAGTGAGGATGAAATAAAGACATTTTTAAGTTCAAAAGTTGGAAGATTTACTACTTTTAGAGGATGAAATGCTGAAGGATGTACTTCAAGAAGAAGGCAATGCAACCTGGAAGAAAGCAGTAAAATCATGAAGTAAGGGTGAGCACAGAACCTGGTATCGTGTGGATAAATCTAAACAAATATTGATGGATAATAGTGACCAATTCAGGTGCTTAAAAAAAAAAACACAATAATATCAGCATGGACGATGAGAACAGTGTAATTAGAGTTAAAGTGTTAAGGTATTTGTATTTTGGGGAGAAAGAAAGAGAAGTTTGTTATTTTGAACTTTGTTAGGTCAGGTATATGTATTAAAAATTTAAGAGTTAATACTGAAAGAACATAAATAGAACATTTAAACTTCAAACTGTAGAGAGAAAGAAAAACAATATAGAGAAAAAATAATTAATCAAACAGAAGGCAGGAAAGAAGGGCGCCTGGGTGGCTCAGTTGGTTGAGCAACTGCCTTCGGCTCAGGTCATGATCCTGGAGTCCCAGGATCGAGTCCCGCATCGGGCTCCCTGCTCAGCAGGGAGTCCGCTTCTCCCTCTGACCCTCCCCCCTCTTGTGCTCTCTTTCATTCTCTCTCTCAAATAAATAAATAAAATCTTTAAAAAAAAAAAGAAGGCAAGAAAGAAGAAGAAATAAGCCATGAAAAAGCAGGGTATGTAGAAAATATAAAATAAGGTGATAGAAATAAATCAAATATTTATGATCTGAATTATTGTACAAGAATTAAAAAGCATAGATTATTAGGGGAGTGAGGGTGGTAAAGTCCAGCTATAACCTAATTCTGTGACACACATCTAAAACACAACTACACAGAGCAAAAATGAAGAGATGGGAACTGGATGTGAAGCAAATACAAACTACAAAGAGAAAATAATATATGGCCATAAAAAAGATGAAACCAAGTTAAAGGCAAAAATCTCATGGTTAATAACAAATATGTCACAGTATAATGCTAAAGGAACAATTCAGTGGGAAGATATAGAAATTCTGAAGTGGATGCAAAAAAATGGTGTCAGAAGATACCATTTACACCAGCATTTAGTAATATGGCCTCAAAATATAGAAGGCAAAAATTGACAGAATTACAAGGAGAAATCCACAACCATGGTGAAATATATCATAATAAACTTTTCTTGGTAACTTATCAAATAGACCCCAGATTTAAATATGATGCAGTATTTTGGGGCAACTTGGTTGCTCAGTCGGTTGAGCCTCTGACTCTTGGTTTTGGCTTAGGTCATGATCTTGGGTTGTGAGATTGAGCCCCCCTTGGGGCTCTGAGCTCAGCACAGAGTCTCCTTGAGATTCTTTCCCTCTCCCTCTTCTTCTGCCCCTCCCCCTGACTCAGGCTCACTCTCTCTAAAATAAATAAATAAATAAATAAAATTGTAAAAAAAAGTGATGCAATATTTTAACAACATAATTAGCAAGATTGATATAACATAATGTATAGAACTCTGTGCACTCAACATTAAAGAGCCTATGAGAACTCAGCTTCACCCATTCTGGAGAGAACAAAGCCCCAGAGTATGGGAACCTACAGACCTGAGTGACTGTGTATGAAGGACAGCCCTTCTCTCAGTCTGGCCCCATACCTCAGGACTGCCATGTGAGGGAAGACTGCTTTATTCTTTAAGCCACTGTATTGTTTGGGCTGTCTGTTAGAACAGTTTAGCATTCTACCCTAATAAACCAAAGTTCTACCAAATGCTCTTTTTAAATTTTAAAATGATTTTAGATTTACAGAGAAGGTAAATAATAGCACCAAGTTTCCACATGCCCTTCACTCAGGTTCCCTTAATAATAACAATTTTACATATCTGTAATACAATTATGGGAACTAGGAAATTAACATTGATACAATACTATTAACTAATGTGTAGACCTTATAAGAAATTCTCCCATTTTCCCATTAATATTCTTTTTTTGCTTCATATTCAACCTGAGATTGCATTTAGATGTCTTTTCCTATTTTTAAAAATTTTAATTTCAGTATAGTTAACATACAGTGTTATATTGGTTTCAGGGGTACAATATAATGTTTCAACACCATACGTTACTGGGCACTCATCATGATAAGTGTACTCTTAATCCCTTTCACATATTTCACCCATCCTATTCATCCCATTCACCCACATCCCCAACCCATTCTTTACTTCTCTCTCCCTCATGTTTTAGGTATATGGTGTCATACTTTACATCCTTTTATTTGGCGAATCCCTTCACCACTGAGTTTTAATTTTACTGCTTTTGTGCTTCCTACTTTTCTTCCTCCTACTTATGGTCTTTCCTGTCCACTCAGAGTCCCTTTAAGCATTTCTTGTAGGGCTGATTTAGTGGTCATGAATTCCTTTAATTTTTCTTTGTCTGGGAAACTCTATCTCTCCTTCCATTCTGAATGATAGCCCTGCTGAATAGAGTATCATTAGTTGCAGGTTTTTTTCTTTCAGCACTTGGAATATATCATGCCACTCCCTTCTGGCCTGCAAAGTTTTTGCTGAAAAACCAGCTGATAGCCTTATGGGGTTTCCCTTGTATGTAACTATTTTCTTTTCTCTTGCTACTTTTTAAAATTCTCTCTTAATCACTACTTTTTGCCATTTTAATTACTATGTGTCTTGGTGTGGATCTCCTTGGGTTTATGTTTTTGGGGCTCTCTGTGCCTCCTGGATCTGGATTTCTGTTCCCTTCCCCAGATTTGGGACGTTTTCAGCTATTATTTCTTCAGAGAAATTTTCTGTCCCCTTTTCTGTCTTTTCTCTTTCTGGGATCCCTATAATGTGAGTGTTATTCTGCTTGATGGTGTCACTGAGTTCCCTAAGTCTATGTTCTTTTTCTTTTGTCTCTCCTGCTCAGCTTGATTGCTTTCCCTACTCTGTCCTCCAGGTCACTGATCTGTTCTTCTGCTTCCTCTAGTCTACTATGTATTCCATCTAGTGTATTTTTAATTTCAGTTAATTTCAGTTATTCCATCTAGTGTATTTTTAATTTCAGTTAATTTCTTCATCTCTGATTGGTTTTTGGTTTTTTTTTTATGTTTTTTATCTTTGTTGAGGGTCTCACTGAGGTCCCCCACTCTTCTAAAGTCAAGTGAATACCTTTATGATCATTAGTTTAAATTCTCTATCATTACTTTAAGTTCTTATCTCTGTTTTGTTCAGCTCTCTTCCTGTAGTTTTGTCCTGTTCTTTCATTTGGGGCATGATCCTCTGTCTCCTCATTTTGTCTAACTCTCTGTGTCTGTTTCTATGTATTAGGAAAGTCAGCTATATCTCCTGCTCTCGAAAGTAGTGGCCTTATGAAGAAGAGGTCCTGTAGTGCCTTGCAATGCAATATCCCCTGTTCACCAGAACCTGGTGCTTCACGGGTGTCTCCTGTGTGTGTTGTGTGTGCTCTGCTGTTGTGGCTGAGCTGCTTTTGCCTTCAGTCCAGTCATCTACAATGGTTCTCTTTGCCTGTTATGGCAGGGTTATCCCTATGTTGTTAGTGGACCAGTCTGGGACCACCTTGGGCTTGTGTTGAGTCAGACCAGGCATTTGCCAGAGATGCAGTAGCATCAAACTGCAGGGTGCTTTCCCTGTATTATCCCCTGAGAAGCTTTTGTGTTGGGCAGGGCCTACAGTCAGATTAGATGTCTGCCCCAACCCACTGCTGGGCTGCAGTCCTACCGGTATGTGTGGTTATCTTCCCTTCTTCCCTGGGAGTCACTTTGAAGTGGTGCTGGCCTCTCTTGGGGCTTCTTACACACTGTCAGGTTTGTGGCATCACTTTGGTTGGGCTCTGGAGGATGCAGGTACCAGCAAGGTTTGCACAGGTCCTACAGCTGCCCGAGAAAACTGCCAAGGCCAGCTAGGTTGGAGGGGGATGATCCACAGAAGTGCGTGATGGTGGGGCTGCGGTATAAGCAAGTTATGGAGGGTGTTGATGTTGGTTTCCACAGGTGTCTGTGTGTCTAGGCTTGGGGATGATGTGGGAAATGGCACCCACCCACTAATTTGTTCTTGGAGAAGTCTCCCAACAATCCCTGCACCTCCAGCACATGCTCTGAGATTAGTAAACAAATCTCCCTTTCTAATACCCCAGATGTCTTTCAAGCTGCTGCTTCTATGCTGTATCTCAGTGGAGCTGTTTGTTGTGCTATCTCTTTAAGGTTGGAGACTCAGTTTACTCTTGCCCACTAACTCTCCCAGAGCTGAGCCTGCTGGTTTTTAAAGTTCCAAGTGTTATGTCCTGCTGATTTGTAAGAACTCATGAGGTTAGGCTCTGGTTTTCAAAGCCAAATGTTATTCGTTTCCCTTGTGTTGGTTTCCCAAACCTAAGGTGCCTGCTCCTCCCCACTCTCCATACCTGCCAATGTCTCTCCCTGCCATGGGCAGTCCTGTGGGTCTATTTAGCTCCCAACCATGAATCCACCCCTCTTAACCTCGATGTGGCCTCCTCTCTACATTAAGCTGTGGAGAGTTAGTCTTCAGATCATTTTCTGGGTTATTTACACTGATGTGGGTGTTATCTAGTTGTATTCGTGGGATGAGGGGTGTTTAGGGTCCTCCTACTTTTCCATCTTCCCTGGAAGTCTCTTGTATTCTATTTTGACAATTTCTCAGCCTTCCTTTGTCTTTCATGATGTTGACTCTTTTGAAGAGTACTGGCCAATTATTTTTTAGAATGCCCTTGAATTTGAAATTTTCATATCTTTTCTCATGATTAGATTGAGGTTATGAATTCTTGACAAGAATACTACAGAAATGATATTGTGACCTTCTTAATCATCATATTAGGAGGTACATGTTGACACGTCCTTTTTATTTTTATTTATTTTTATTTTTTTAAATTTTTATTTTTTTAAGATTTTATTTATTTATTTGCGAGAGAGACAATGAGAGACAGAGAGCATGAGAGGGAGGAGGGTCAGAGGGAGAAGCAGACTCCCCGCCAAGCAGGGAGCCCGATGCGGGACTCGATCCCGGGACTCCAGGATCATGACCTGAGCCGAAGGCAGTCGCTTAACCAACCGAGCCACCCAGGTGCCCCAACACGTCCTTTTTAAAAAAGAATATTTTATTTATTTATTTGAGAGAGAGAGAGAGACTGTATGTGTGCACAAGCTGGGGGGAGGGGCAGAGGGAGAGGGAGAAGCAGACTCTCCGCTGAGCAGAGAGCCCAGTTGGAGCTTGATCCCAAGACCCTGAGATCATGACCTGAGCCAAAGGCAGACGCTTAACTGACTGAGCCACCCAGGCGCCCCTGTTGACGTGTCCTTTTACTGGTGATGTTAACTTGGTCACTTGTTTAAGGTGGTGTCTGCCAAGTTTCCCCACGATCAGGTTACTTTTTTCCCCTTGTGATTAATAAACATCTTATGGGGAGATACATTTAGACTATATAAGTATACTGTTTGTCATCATACTTTTTTTTTTTTAAGATTTTATTTATTTATTTGAGAGAGAGAGAATGAGAGACAGAGAGCATGAGAGGGAGGAGGGTCAGAGGGAGAAGCAGACTCCCTGCCGAGCAGGGAGCCTGATGCGGGACTCGATCCAGGAACTCCAGGATCATGACCTGAGCCGAAGGCAGTTGCTTAACCAACTGAGCCACCCAGGCGCCCTGTCATCATACTTTTATCCAGAAATTTTAGCATCTGTAGATAATTTTTGTTTTCGTGGGAGGGGATCTTCCCTGACATCTTGCCTGACATCTACACAGGGTGTACCCGCTCTCCCCAGCCAAGGGTTAAGGGAACTAGCTGCTCCTCCTGGTGGGCTGGGCAAGTGGACAATGCAGGCAGCACAGCCTGTCAGACTTGTGGTACCATGGTCTGGGCAGACCCCATGGTCTGGGTGGCCAAAACACGAAGGGAGATGTGACCTTATAAGGTAATAAGCTGCTTGAAGACCAAGTCCATCCCCTTCACGGTTGTAACCCAGGCTTAGCCCCATGGCTAGACATGGTAATGCTTCTTATGGGCTGGACTGTATCCTCCCTCCAAATTCAAATGTTGAAGCCTTATCTCCAGTACCTCAGAATGTGATTGTATTTGGAGATAGGGACTTTAAAGAGGTGATTAGGTGAAAATGGGGCCATTAGTATGGGCCCTAATCTAATATGACTGATATCCTTATGAGAAGAGGGAATTAGGACACACAGAGAGACATCAGGGCCTACACACATAGAGGAAAGACCACATGGGAACACAGCAAGAAGATGGCCATCTGGAAGCCAACGAGAAACCAAACCTGCTGACACCTTGATCTTGGACTTCTGGCCTCCAGAACCGTGAGGAAAGAGCTCTTTGTTGTTTAAGCCACCAAGGCTGTGGTATTTTGTTATGGCAGCCCGAGCAAACGAATACAGTGCTACATAAGTGTCTTCCGGGTAAGTAAAGGAATGCAAGGGCTATTGACTAGAGGTCAAGAGCAAGTTTGCTAAAGTGGTCCTTCTGATACTATGAGCATGTGCCTGTCACCTGGGCCTCTTGTTAGAAGGCAGATTCTGACTCTCAAGTTCTGGGATGGGGCCTGGCAGTCTGCGCATTTGACAAGGTCCCAAGAGAAGCAGCAGGTCCAAGGACCACCCTGAGGAGCAAAGCTTTGGACTGCCTTAGAGTCCTAGAATCCTGAGGCTTGCCTTAGAATGGAATGATCTTTGGTGATTTTAGAGGAAGATGGGGAAACTTATTAGAGTTCACTTCAGCAACTACTGTGAGCACTATCTAGATGCAAACCCCATGCTAGCCTGTGGAGAGCCCCAGGTGGGCCCACCAGCCACAGCTCCTCCAGGAGGAGGGGAAACCACGTAAGACAGCCTGTCCAAACTGCCAGGCCCTTTAGTCTGGGGAAAGCCAGTTTTATTCCACCGGAGGTATAAAGAATGAGGCTCGACCGTCAGTGATGCAGGGCTGCTAAGAAGACAACTTTTTCATCAAAGCTTAAGGAAAACTAGATTAGTTTTTGAAAAGAGTGGGAGGCAGCCGAACGTTATTTGTTGATGTCAGTGGCCTTGGAAATTCTAAATGAAATTCTCTTTCATTTTGCTGCCCTTGCCTCCTTCTGTGGAGGCATCGTTCTCCTCCTGCACCTGTCTGTGAAGATGCCTGGCTCAGGCTTGCTAGGGGTGGTCAAAGTCAAGTGTGCCTCCTCAGTACCCCCAACCCTGTGTCATTTTAATATACTTTTCCCTCCACCAGCAATCACGACTCCTTCAGGAGCTGCGGTAAGGAACAGTTTCTAGTGCTCACATAAATAAGTAATCTAGTCTTCACATGGCTCTTTGTCCAAAGCTCCAGGAAAACAGTTTGTGATGGAAATTTGGGTACAAGCCATTGCTGAGAATTACAAAATGGTGGGATTTTTATTATTTATTAATCAACCTATAAATAACCTCAAAAAAAGAATCCAAGTGACTCTGCCTGAGAGGGATGAAACTGGGGGTCATTTGATTTCTTCAGCGAAACCCACCCCAGATCAGGAGGTTGGAATAGTTGCAGGCGAAGCCTGGGAGAGGGGCCTGCTGGACATCCTGGGGGCCAAGGGCTCTGTGGGAGCTGGTGTGGGTGGAAGCTAGGATTTCTGTAAGGAATTATTTACAGAGGGTATTGGGCCTGTGAGTTTTTCTTTGCTTCTTTTGATAGAAAGGACACACATACTGATGACTTTCACCCTTCTGTTTTTTCTGATGGCGGGATGCCATTTTCACAGGAGTAGAGCAAGTGGGAGGCTGGTTTCTCATCTCACTCATGCCAGAAGCCCCCCCAGAGGGCTTCTAGCACTGGAAATCTGAGTCTTTACCCTCCTCCTCTGCCCCATGGCTCTTTAAAGGAGCAGCTCGGGAGCAGAGTCAGCTGGCCCTGGGTGTGTGCCAGGCTGCTCTACCTGGAACCTGAGGGCCTCTAGGTGGGCACTTCTGGCCCCACAGGGCGTGGAGCAGAAAAGCTTTTGTTGCTTCTGCTCTATTTTATTTTCCAGCTTTATTGCAATATAATTGGCATGGAACATTATGTAAGTTTAAGGCGTACAATGTATTGATTTGATACGCTTATATATTATTGCAAAATGATTAATTACCACCCTAGCATTAGCTAACACCTCCATCACTTCACATAACTACCATTTCTTTTTTGTGGTGAGAACATTTAAAATCTACTCTCTTAGTTAGCAAGTTCAAGTATATAATACAGTATTATTAGCTATAATCCCCATGTTGTCCTTTAGATCCCTAGAATTTGTTAATCTTGTAACTGAAAGTCTGTACCCTTTGACTAATATCTCCCAATTTCCTCCATCCTCCAACCCCTGGCAACCACCATTCTACTCTGTTTCTCTGGGTTTGTCTTTCTTTGATTCCATACACATAGGTGATATCAGATAGTATTTGTCTTTCTCTGTCTGACTTGCTTCATTTGGCATAATGTCCTCTGGTTCATCCAAGTTGTCACAAATGGCAGGGTTTCCTTCTCTCTCAGGGCTGAATAATATTGCTCTCGATATATTTTGGAATATTAGTCAGCCACGAGAAAGAAGGAAACCTTGCCATTCGTGACAGCTTGGATGAACCAGAGGGCATTATATATATAGTGTATATATAGAGAGAATCTTCTTTATTCACTCATCTACTGAAGATTAATGGTTGTTTCCATACCTTGGCTGTTGTGAATATTGCCGCAATGAACATGAGGGTGCAGATATTTCTTTGAGATCCTGTTTTCATTTCCTTTGGTTGTATACCCAAAAGTGGGATTGTTGGATCATATGGTAGTTCTATTTTTAACTTTTTGAGGAACCTTCATATTGTGTTCCATAGTGGCTGCACCAGATTACATTCCCATCACAGGGCACAAGGATTTCCTTTTCTCTACATCTTCCTCAATACTTACCAACTCTTGTCCTTTTGATGGTAGCCATTCTAATAGGAGTGAGGTGGTATCTCATTGTGGTTTTGATTTGCATTTCCCTGATGATGAGTGATGTAGAGCATCTTTTCATGTGTCTGTTGGCTATCTGGGTATCTTCTTTAGAAAAATGTCTGTTCAGGTCCTCTGCCCACTTTTTAATTGGATTGTTTATTTTTTAGTGTTAAGTTGTAGGATTTCTTTATGTATTTTGGATATTTAACCCCTATCAGATATATCATCTGCAAAATCTTCTCCCATTCAATAGGTGGCCTTTTCATTTTGTTGATAGTTCCCTTGCTGTGCAAAAGCTTTTTGGTTTGATGTAGCCCTAATTTAAATTGCAATGTATACACGCTTTCAAGTCTAATTTTTGGAAAATTATAAACCTTTTCTCTTTAGACAAATATACCAAACAATTCAACAAACTAAACTGATGGTGATGAAGGGAGACTAACTATAATTTATAGTTATAAATCAAGAATAGTAGCAACTGGAAACTCTAACCAACTGAAGACAACACTTACCATGCACCAACAGCAGAGAGTGCTTTCAGAAAATTGTGGAAATTACAAATCTTCACCTATGTACTTTTATTGACAAACACTGTGTGGCTGCCAGACTTGTTAGGAGAACATTGAATGAGTGGCCTCAGTAAATTCCAGTCACGTGTTAATTTTGGTTTATGAATTCCATATTTTGGTTTCTATACATAACTCATTTAGTAGATTACTACTGAGTAGCCCTAATCTGTGGTTGAGTGACAGTGTGAGAGATAGCCTACAAGTATGGAGGATAGGATTTTCATGTTTGGATCCCTTTAAGACTCCTCAGGTGGTCCATAAGGGGACTCATTGGAAAAAAAATATTGCTCTGGGGGAAGACATGGGATGAGGTGGGAGAGATGCCATATCAGGAGGCATGTGTAATTTGGAAACAGAGGTGTGTTTTGTCTCATTGCTTTGATTTGCTTTTAGTCATGATATTTAATTTGTTTTTACTTTAAAATAAAATAGTAAAGTAAGGCATGAGATTATGTTTATCTAAATGGGAAATGTATTAAAAAGCTGTCAAAGCACTGAGCATGTAAAAATCAGTGTAAGTGGAGTGGTGAATTCTTCCCCAAATTTATTTATTAATAGAATCTGTTTGAATGGCAGTAGATGCCTTTACTCAAGTCTCTTGCCTCAGGTCCATTGCCAGAGACTACCAGGCCCCATCCTTCCCCCGCCCTCCAGTGACCCCGCTGAGCCTCTCACCTACCTCTGCTTGTTACCCTCTCCCCTCCGGCCATACTGGCATTATTATTACTCCTCAATCACCAAGACATGTTCCTGCCACAGGGCCTTTGCAATGGTTGCTCTCTGGAACGCTCTTCCCTCAGATGCCTTCATTGCTCTCTCCCTGACTTAACCACTAGTCCTTTTTCCAAAATCATTTTCACAATGAGGTCTATCATGACCATCCTATTTAATCTGCAAACTACCCTCCCTGCACTCCTTTCCTCTAACTCCTGAATGCCCTTAACTTGTTCTATTCTCTTTGTTTTTTCTTTCTTCTAACACACTATGTAACTTATGTAATTACTGGTTTGTGACATTTATTGAGACACGAATCTATTGAGTGAGATTTTGAAACCCAGGTCTCTAATAATTTTTGGAAGGTCTATTTCCTCTTTGTTTTGTAATGCAAGGAAGACAATTTTGAACATTGCAGACCTTTCTGATTTGGCACAAGTAACATGCCCTCATATTGAATTTGAACTGCTTAAAAAACATCAGTTAAATAAAACTTCTCAAGACTTCCTCCACTAACATTGTTTATCGTCAGTTCTAATCCAGTTGGCTTTTGGGCTTGCACACTTGCTTACTCTTACCGCTTATCCTGGTCTGTAGAGGGTGTTGTGTGTATCACCCACATGCCCCCTTCAGGGTCGAGACACCCATTCCACCAGCTGCTGGGAGTGTCAGCTGCTGATGGTTCTCTGGGACTTGCCTTCAGTGTAAAGGAAGTAGCTCACCCAAAGTTAGACCTCTCTGGGCATCCCACATCCACTGACTGGTTGAGGTGGGGTACAAAGGCCTAGCCTCGCTGACTCATTTAAAGACAGCTCTGAAGGGCCAGAGCTGAGGCTTTCATTCCAGCTGCATCATAGTGTTTAATCCAACTTTCCTTATCTGACTTGCCCTTTCGGTTGTTCCTACAACATTCTCCACTAAACTTCCTGCACAAAAATCTTCATCTTAAAGTCTGTTTACCAACCAACTCAACCCAAGACAATTAGAACTAGAAGTGGGACTTTAGAGCTGGATTACCCACCAGGGTGGCTGGCAGTGAGGTGCCCATCACTGGAAGATAAAGGGTTTGGAGAGTTCCTGGAAAGCTATAGCAAGGCAATTGTTGAAACTTTCACTTGTGGTGAACTAGGAGAGGATACTGGAATGCTGATAGAAGGGAATGCACTGGTGGGAGCAACATCTCGTGCATTTGAGAGGTCCTGGGGAAGTAGAGACTATAAGGACAATAGAATTGGATAACTTTCATTGGGTGCTATCAATTAAAGAGAGACAATCAAAGGCTGAAGGTAACTAATCACTAATTTAAGGTGATGTGGTAAAGCTAGAGGGCTTTCTTCTAGCATATAAAGACACTCTTATCTCCTGCAGCTGGAAGGTAGAAAAATCTGTGGTTCAGGTCCAGGCATTAATTATAGGGGTTTTTGAATTTCATATAAAGTTGAACTTGGAATCTGGCAGTTCTGGCACATCAGGGTCAAGGTCCAGGTCAGAGATAGGTGGGACCCTCAAATTTGGAATGAAGATATCTGGGTTGATGCACTTGAGATTCTTCAATCCCTAGATGTCTTTGAACCTACTGGGCCTATAGAAGTAGCCCACTCCTCCCTGTTAAAGACTATCATCCCACCCCCAGTTTTACTTAAAGATAATGAAAAGGCCTCTGCCTTACAATACAACACATACCTCCCTCAGGATCTGTTCCTACCTCCACCCCACCCCACCCCCAGCCCCAGGTCAAATAATCAGTTCAAGTTACATCCTAATCTGGCTGCACAACTATTAGTTCTGTTTAGGGAGGAAAGGTCCTGATGGAAGGAGCTGCAGGGCTCAGGCAACGTTCACTGGCGGGAGACAAGGGAGTTCATCTGGGACTAGATCCTGATGGCAATGGATCAAGTGTGACATTTGGAAATGGAAATTTTGTTGGTTGGTAACATTCTGATTTTATGAGAATTTACTGATATGGTAGGATACAAGATTTAATATACTATCGTGCTGCTCTTAGAAGCTTGAAGAAAGTGATGGCCCACACAAAGTGAAGTAGAAATGCCAGAATTGCCACTGCAGACAGTAAACTTCTCCTCTCTAAGACCAAAAGGCTTAGAATAGTGGGCATGAAGAAGCTGGAGCACCATGCAAGGGCAGAAAGCCCACCAGCCCACTGGAGTCCACAGGAAGGCTCAGAGGACACTATGCTTCCTGAAGAGGTAAGGAACAGTTTGGTGAGGGCCACCAGCCAGGCTGATGGGTCAGTCTGTTAAAAAAACTGGGATCCTTGATAGAAATGGGGATGATAAAATCCTGAATAATAGACTCCAGGTGGTGCAATGTTCTCTAAGAGCAACAGAGTAGAATAGCTGCCTTGGGGGTGTGGTGTATAGAGAGCCATGGAAATGAGTAATGGAACATGGTGTCTGGCAACAAGAGAGATGAGTTGCCAGCAAGAGTATGGTTCAGTTGAAGCAAGTAAGAGAAATCAAGGATAGCTTATCAGGAGACCGAAGGCAACTGCCTCAATAAAAAATCTTAATTCCCAGGGCACCTGAGTAGCCCAGTCGGTTAAGTGTCTGCCTTCGGCTCAGGTCATGATCCCGGGGTCCTGAGACTGAGTCCTGCATCGGGGTCCTTGCTCAGCTTGCTCCTCCCTCTCCCTCTGCCCCCTTCTCATGCTCTCTCTCTATCTCAAATAAGTAAATAAAGTCTTTAAGAAAAAAGTCATAATTCCTTGTTCCATTTTCTCATCTGAACCAGTTTTCAAGACCAGAACCCATTGACTGAAGTAAAGACAGATCCTCGGGAGGAAATGTATATGGTAATGAGTGTAATGAGTTTCCCAGTCTTTCCCCAAAGGAACCTCTGGCCATTTACTTGGGTAAATTGTACATTGGGGAAGGGGGAAAAACCAGACATTTCAAGGACTGGTAGACACAGGCTCCCAGTAATTGTAATCCAGTAATCTAGCAACAGAAGTATCATCATGGCCACCCTGTTAGAGCAGGGATATATGGAGGCCCTCACATGCCCATCTAGTTCACTAGTTTTCCTCCTATAAAACCAGATGGATCCTAGGAGTGGATTCCTACCAATTCAGCTAAGGAGAAGGTCTAATTGCAGCTGCCTTGCTGGTATCATTATTGGAGTGGATTAATATGACCTCTGGCTCATGGTATAAGGCCATTCATCTGGCAAGTGTGTTGTCTTCTATTCTTATTAGGAAAGAGTGCTAGAAGCAGTCTGCATTCATGTGGGACAAACAACAGTATGCATTTACAGTCTTTCTCTAGCTTTTATGTTAACTCAAGCCCTCTGTCATATTAAAGTCTGAAGGGCCCCAGACCATCTGGAAATTCTGTAAAACATTATATTGGTCTACTATACTGATGACATTATGTTAGTTGAACTGATGAGCAAGAAGTGGCAAGTATGTTGGAGGCCTTGGTGAGACACATGCATGCCAGATGGTGAGAGATAAACCCAGGCAGAGGGCTACCTTCTCAATGTTGCTTTAGGGGCCCCATGGTCTGAGGCAAGTTTGGATCTCTTTCCAAAATAAAGAAAAAAATGATTTCTTCTCATTCCTTCCCCTAGTAAGAATGCACTACAATACTGGGTTGGCCTTTTGGGTTTATGGAGACAGCATATTCTATTCTTAGACATAATGCTCAGGCCCATTTGCTGAAGGACATGGAAAGCTACAAGCTTTGAGTGGGGTCCAGAGCAGAGAGGGCTCTATGGCAGGTCCAAGCTGGGCATAGACTTCACAGACCTTGCCCAATTTTAATAGTAAATGAATAAAGGCAGCTTCCATTGCCTGAGAAGCCTTGGTGACCAGGGACTCAGACAGGTTCTGGTTCATTCCATGAGGTAAGTCACTCGAACAACAAAGGTTCTAGTCTACAGTAAGGGAAATGTAGCTTGGTTGGTAGAGGAAAGAAACGACGAGTATCGGTTGGGGCCTGAGATCAGCTGCAGCAGCTGGGGCTACGGTTTGTCCTATTACATTCAGACTCTTGAAGGAGCTGTTCCCGGAGCGGTAAACCTACTGTACAAATCAAGTGGGTCCAGGCAGTGCAAGGGTTGGACTATAGTGGATGCTACAGTGTGTGCCTTAGAATCTCTTTCAGAACAAAAGAAGGGGTCATCTTCTTAGCTGCTAGGTGTGTTGCCTGCTGATGGCTGATAGCTGAGCCCCTCCTTGGCAGAAGCTCACATTTAATGACTGGTCAAAGTGCTGGGTCAAAAGCTAGGCAACCTGGCCTTAATGTGATACATCTATGAAAAGCTATCCCAGCTTCAGAGCCCTCCACAGCATCAGATGGGGTCCCTTGCAACTGCATTACCGTTCAACCTCTTCCTCTGCCCAAGTCTGTGTCCTGTTCCCTCACAGGTGCTGTCTCCAAAATCACTCCCTGACATGTTTCCTATACACACGTATCTATTTCAGATTCTGTTTTCTGGGTAATATGACTCACAACACCAGGAGATTCATGTAAGATGTCATTATATTAGATGTTAGCTTTAAGGCATTTGGAGATCTGGTGATAAATGGAGTCCTGGTCCAAGTCCATGTCCCATTTGGTCTAGAGTCCACTGCCCCAACTGTGGTCATTCTCTGGTTCCCTAAATGGTTATATTAGCAAACAAAACCTTCTGATTGACTCCCTTACCTGTGGTTCTCTGACCCATAGGAAAGGCCAAGTGCAGTTCTCTGAGATTGCCACCCCTTTCCAATTCACCCATCTCCAGCCCAGATGATCACTCAAAAGCAAAATCTCATCCTGGCCACCTGGCAGAAATTAATGCCATACTCAAAGAAGTGTAGGGATGCTTGTCCAGACGATCTCTTTATTTAATAAACCATCCCTCTCTGACAATGGACTGCAGTAAATTTAATCAAGGGATAGCTCCAATTATAGCTATTGTGTGTATGTTGCATCTTTACTTGAAAAAAAAAACCAGTGAAGCTTCTGGCACTGTGTATGCAGCTACTGATAGGGAAAATGCTTGTATTTCAGTTCACACCAAGAAGGAGAGGGGCACCTGAGGGGCTCAGTTGGTTAAAGAGGCTTACTCTTGGTTTCAGCTCAGGTCATGATCTTAGGGTCCTGGGATCAAGCCCTGGTCAGGCTCTGCGCTCAGCGGGGAGTTTACATGAGGATTCTCTCTCTCTCTCCCTCTGCCCCTACCCCACTCGTGCATGCTCTCTCTTTCTCTCTCTCTAAAATAAATAAATAAATCTTAAAAAAAAAAAAAAGGAGATGCTGAAGCAGTTTGCATTTACTTGGAATTCCTGGTCATGCCTCAGACCTGTGTTCTCTCTTATTCTTTGTTACAATATAATCCAAAGGTGCCTTGCTTACCTAAACATTCTTCAGAACATCAGATCTGTCCACCATTTTGTCAATATCGTGTTGATTTAGATCTGGAAGAGCAGATGGCAAATACTTTAGATGCTCTGTTAGGACACATGTGCATCAGAAGATGGGAAATAAACCTCAAAAAATCCAAGATCCTGGAACACTGGTAAAATTTGTGAATTCCAGTCATCTGGAGATATATAAGATGCTTCATAGTGTTGCTATGGTAGACCAGAATGTTCTACAGTGTTTCTGGCAAGCTCTGATAGGAGAATTGAAGAACAGAATCCTCGGGTCCTAAAGCGAGGCCATGCCATCTGCAGCAGAGAGCTATTCCCCATTGGAGAAGCAGCCCTTGATATGCTACTGAGCCTTGGTAGAGACTGAGCATTTGCCATGGGACAGCAGATGACTGGAGATTCCCGTGATGTCCTGGGTATTTTCACACTCACCAAACCAGGCAGGTGCAGCAGCCATCCCTCATACCATGGAAATATTACATTTGGGACCTGAGTACATCTGGAAAACACAAATAAGTTATACAAGAATGGATGGTCCGGATTCTTGTGCACTTATCTCTCTTGCCTTCCCTATGGCCTCCTTGATGCTTTCCTGTGACCAGCTGATCAACAGAGCAAAATCTTGTGTCTTGTTCATAAATGGGTTAGCTCTGAAATCTTGCCATTTGTAACGATGTGGATGGAGCTAGAGGGTATTATGCTAAGCAAAATAAGTCAATCAGAGAAAGACAAGTATCATATGATCTCACCAATATGAGGAATTCTTAATCTCAGGAAACAAACTGAGGGTTGTTGGAGTGGTGGGGGTGGGAGGGATGGGGTGGCTGGGTGATGGACATTGGGGAGTGTATGTGCTATGGTGAGTGCTGTGAATTGTGTAAGACTGATGAATCACAGACCTGTACCTCTGAAACAATACATTATATGTTAAAAAAAAAAAAAAAGGTAGTAGGAAGGGAAAAATGAAGGGGGGGAAATCGGAGGGGGAGACGAACCATGAGTGACTATGGCCTCTGAGAAACAAACTGAGGGTTTTAGCAGGGAGGGGGGTGGGGGGATGGGTTAGCCCAGTGATTGGTATTAAGGAGGGCACATATTGAATGAAGCACTGGGTGTTATACGCAAACAATGAATCATGGAACACTACATCAAAAACAAATGATGTAATTTATGATGACTAACATAATAAAATAAAATTTAAAAAAATAAAATAAAACAAATAAATAAATAAAAATAAATGGGTTAGCTCTATAAGTTGGTACATTTGATATGCTGCTGCATTACAGTTCTACTCAGAGATGTCTCTGAAAGACAGTGGTAAGGGAATGGGGGGATCTTTCCCATGAGCAGAGCTTAGAACAGCACACCTGGCATTCAACTCCGTGTGGGGGGTGAAGTAGTCTGAAGCAAGGACATACTCAGATTAATGAGCAGTGGTGAATGATTTAGCTATTTGGTCAGGGGCTTAGGATGAGAGAGATTGGAATCTCAGGGAGACAAGGAGATCAAGAGAAGAATTGTGGGGACATCCAGGGGGCCATGAGGATCTTTGTGTTCACCTCAATGACCAATTCATTGGAAGATGGAAGAGACATCTTCCACACTGGAAGCCCAGAACAACCAAGTGCATAGGATGAGTTATCCAGTGGAAATAAGCCAGCCCCTCACCTTGGTCACCTCTGTTCTCGCATTATGGGGCTATGAACATAGTACTCATAGAGTTGGAGACTGAGGCTGTGCATAGGCCCAAGGACATGGACATTATCACAAGGTTGATCCACCTACTGTCACTGCTGAATGTCAGAGCTGTCAGCAGCTGAGACTGGTATCACCTACAAGGAGATCAACCAGCCAACAACTGCGGGTTGATTGCAGTAGAACTCTTCCATCCTGGAAAGAATACTGAGTCATCCCTACTGGAATGATTATGTATTCCAAGTATGTGTTTTCCTTTCCTGTCTTTTTTTTTTTTTTAAAGATTTATTTATTTATTTATTTGACAGAGAGAGACACAGTGAGAGAGGGAACACAAGCAGGGAGCCCGATGCAGGGCCCGATCCCAGGATCCGGGATCATGACCCCAGCCGAAGGCAGACGCTTAAGGACTGAGCCACCCGGGCGCCCCTCCTTTCCTGTCTTTAGTGCTTCTGCCAGCACCACTCTCTGAAGGTTCTCAGTTTTTCTGGTTTATTGTTGTGGGATCTTTGTTACATCACTTTGGACCAAGAGGCCGATTTTACAGGGAAGGAAAGTAAAAATGGGCATAAGACCTTGAGATCCACTGGTTCTTTTGTGCTGCACATCATTCAGAAGTGGCTGGCCTAACAGAACACTGGGATGGTCTCTTAAAGGTACAGATCATTTGCTAGCTTACAGATGACACCAGAGAGGTTGATACCCTGTCCTTCAAGATAGAGTAAAACCATTAAGCTAGGGGCGCCTGGGTGGCTCAGATGGTTAAGCGTCTGCCTTCGGCTCGGGTCGTGATCCCAGGGTCCTGGGATTGAGCCCCACATCAGGCTCCTGGCTCAGCGAGGAGCCTGCTTCTCCCTCTGCCTCTGCCTCTCTCCCTGCTCATGCTTTATCTCTCTCTCTCTCTCTCTGTATCTCTGTGTCTCAAATGAATAAATAAAATCTTTAAAACAAAAACAAAACCCCATTAAGCCAATGACTATTATACAGCATTTTTCTCAGAGGTAGACTGCATGAGTCTAGGAACCAAGCAGTTGAAGTAGGAATGGCCCTTTTTACCATTACTTTCAGTAACCCACTTGGGGGAATTTGTGCTTCCAGCCCCCGTAACTCTAGGCTCAGCTGGATTCAATGTCCTAGTCCGAGGGGAGAGACTTTCTGCCAAGGGATGCAATAAGGGTTCCACTGAATCTAAGGGTATGGCTGCTACTTGTTCACTTTGGGTTCTGCATGTAAGCAGACCAGTAGGTAAAGAAAGAAGTTGCCATACTGACAGGGGTAAGTGACCCTGGCTATCTTGAGGATGGTTCCTGTGCCATAACACGGGCAGGAAATGTATGTCTGGAATTTCCTGGGATGTTTCTTGGTGCTTCCATTACCAAAACATAACCATAAATGGAAAATTGAAACAGCCGTAGCCTGACAAGAGCATGACCAGGGACTTGGACATACTAGAGAGGAAGGTCTGGATTTCCTGTTACGGAAACAACCTAACTGGGCACACTGGCTGGGCAAGCAACTTGGACCAGCTGCCTGAAGGTAAGGAGAATCTAGAATGGATTCTAGACATGGAGATGATAAACATCAGTTGAAGACTTGGAACCGACCGTAGCAGAAGGGGCTCTCGCTTCCTGTTGTACGTTGTTTCTTTAGGAAGTTGTGACCAGTCACCATTTTGAAGTAACACTGGCCAGACAGAGTGAACTTAAAACGCAGTATAGGTGGATCTCCGTGGTGCAAGGCCAAGGACACCGCAGACTGTCAGAACCTTGCTCACATACCTGGGACCTGACCATCTCCGTGTGTTCTGGAATGACTTTTAACTCCCAGTGTCTCTGCTCTGCACCAGAGAGCTTTCTTTTTTCTTTCTCTTTTTCTTTCTTCCTTCCTTCTTCTTCTTTTTTTTTTTTTTTTGCAAATGCAGGCTGCCTGCTTGCCCAGCAAACCAGAAGAGACCTGGAGAATTAACAGTCCTGCTGGGAGCTGCCCTCAGCAATGACAGACAGAAGTCAGTGTACAAATCCTCCAGCTCCCTCATCTGGTGGGTTGGACAAATCGGGGTCATGTATGTTGCACAGTTTCTTAGCCTTTTTGTGTGGGACTGACTGGCTGCCCCCTGTTTCAGGCACACTTTATTAGCTGCTTTCTCTGTCTCATTCCCCTGCTTCTCTGCAATTGCTGCTTGTGACTTCCACATAAATGACTTCTGCTCAAATCCTGTGGCAGGATCTGTCTCTGGGTGAATCCAAGCTAAGATGGCTTCATTTACTGTTCCTACCTTTATCTTCCTTTCACATGGATCTCTCACTTATACTTTTCATTTGGGCCCTTATGTCTCCGTTCGGACTATATTTCTAGGGGCAACACATCTGCAGTTCCTTCTTCCCTAAAGGCAATCCAGTCCGCATCACCCCCTAGGCTCCAGGGCAAGTGGGCAAACATCATCTGGGGATAACTAAGAGAACAGACCTCAAGGAACTAAGGCAGCTTAACCAAAGCCATGTGGTATTAGCAGTAGAACTGGGAATAGAATGGTTTGCTAAATAAGTTGTGTCTTATCACAGACAAGAGGGTTGGTGTAAGTCTCACCAGCCTGGGAGCACATATGTTAATCTTAGGCCTTCATCTTGCCAGCAGGAACTTAATGTCCTTTAAAGAGTGTGCCAGTTATCTCTGAGTGCTTCAAGCTGGCATTCCAGAACTTGCTCAGAAATCATCTTTCAGGTTCCTTTTCTCCCTCTGGGGCTCCTGAGGTCAATGTTTGCAGCCCTGGAAATGGCCAATGTGTTCCTAACGAGAGTGCCACTGTCTCTGCCAAGGGGCTTGTCTCCCAATGCTCTGGTTTCCCTGGTCAATAAATACAGCCCAGGAATCTTCCACGACTCTTGGTCAGCCATCATGATGATGTCCCTGGTGAGAACATCCATGTCCTTCCCAAGGGGCTGTCTCCGAGGCTCTCTGAGCTGCCACTCCCAGGACACAGGAATGGGCAACCCAAAATACTGAGCATGGAGCCTCTTCCAGGTCTCTGGGTTTGCATTGTCGGTACCTGGGCTTTCATCTTCCTCTCTGTTGAGAGGATCTCCTCCCGTTTCTGACCCTTGTGCCCAAATTCCCCAGTAGCCCTGATCCAACAAAAACGTACACGTCCTCTCAAGAACAAACAGCAGTTTTCTTGCACAGAGATGCCTCCGTTCATTCTTAAAGGTAAAATGAAATAAAACCTCTCCAAAGGCAACTAAATACATGGAGTAGAAAGTGTAGTTGGCCTACGGACAACATTTTTCATGATCACACAGAGCATTTCAGTCCCAAGAACCACAGCAGTATCTCAAAAGCCTCTTTCTTCTCTAATTAGGGTCTCAGCCTCATATTTACATACTCAAATGGCCCCTTGAGTGGCTTTCCTGGAACAAAGTTTCTTCTGAAGGTATCTCCAAGTCTTCCTCTCCTTACACCCCAAATTCCTTTGAAATGACAGCACTTTTTCTACAGCACCCGCCCCACCCCACATGGACTTTCTTCATTCCTGTCATGTCTTCAGAGACCTTAGGACCAACTTTCAAGGCATCAGTGGTATGGGCAAGCAGCCCGAGAATGGAATGTCTCCCCTTTAGTGGCGACCATGGAAAGTTCTTCCACATACAGGAGCATGAATACTGACTGAGCAGAGCCACGGGGCTGGACCCCTTTTCATCACACTCATGCTACCTCCTCGTCCGTTTTTAAGCTCAGTTTCAGGTTAGCCTCTGGGTGTGGGCTAAGGACAAATGGTCTTTCTTGCTACAAGTGCGGGACGGTTGCCTGATGCCCCTTAGGCAGGAGGGCGAGATTTTGAGGATGGTAGGGACACTCCTCGGAGGGGGCCCCCTGGAGGCTGGCTCTGGGCAGCTCTCACCAACCACCCCACGGGAAAATGACCCTCACAAACTCTCCTTCTGCCAGATGTGTTGCTCACTAGACAGTGGCCAGACCATGTGAGGACAACCAGGTGAAAGTCTCTACTTTCCATGTGAGGTTGAAAGCCTTTCTGGAGGCTCTCTCCCAATCCAGACCTCGCTAATAGAAGGGAGCCTTGGGAAAGCTGACTCATCCTGCTTTGCTCAACTTTGCTCTGCCTCCTACTCAGTCATAAATTGCTGCACAGACTGTGCCAGATAAATTGACATTAAGAGTTATTAAAGGAACTAGTCGACAGTTTAGAAAATGTGCATTCACGGCAAGCGTCGGCGGTCCTCTGGAAGAGCCGGGGCAGGGCAGTGACTTGGTGAGTCACCGAGCCAGGGCCTGGCAGCTCCAAGGGTGGGAAGAAATCCCAGGGCTCAGGGAGGCCCAGCGTGGCCCCTTAAGGAGGCAGCCAGGGGAACCCGGTGGTGAATCCACGGAGCCTTGTCTGTGACACTGTGTTTTACGGTCTGTGGGTTAATGTCATGACTTGGGTTTCACACAGGGATTTGTGTATTGAAGCCTTCCTTTAAAACCATTGTTTTTATTTTTGGCAGCGCAGTGGTAATGAACCATGGTAGTGAATCGTGGTAGTGGTGGTGGTGGGCGGGGGGGGGGGGGGGTTTCCTCCTATCTGTACGTGAGCAGCCGGAGCTTCCGTTTCTGTTGCGTTTCCCGGGATTTCCGCCCTGCGGGAAGTTCGTAGGATCACACCCAGCCTGGTGCTTCCCTTGCACACACTTTTCAAACTATTGTGCTATAGGCGCTCCGTAACAATTGTTGGCACGAGAGACTGGGGAGCCGCTTCAAGGGCTGGCCGCTGGCATCGGGAGGAAAACACTTACCTGTGACTTGCCATTTACCGTCCAGGGGAGCCGATATATTTGTTAGGGTTTAGTGTAAAATCAGCTGAGACTTGTCTGTGACTTAAGCTATTGCCCAGGTTTTTTTGGAGAAGGCTTACTTGGGTGTTTTTCCAGATAACTGTGGTTGCCAGTTGAGTGACCTCTGGATAGCAACAGTTAACGTTTAATTACATGTTTGCTGTATGCCAGAGAATGTTCTACAGGCTGTATGTCCATTAACTCATTTAATCCTCAGAGCAACTATTTGAGCTAAGTTCTCTTATCATGCCTATGAAACAGCCGAGGAAACTGAGGCACATAATAGGCATTAAGTACCTTGCTGAGGATCACACAGCTAGCAAGTTATGGAGCTGGGATTGAAACTCAGACATTCTGGCTTCAGACACTGTGCTTTTAGGCAAGACCCTACAGCGCTGTTTAGCAAATTTTGAACACACACCGCCACACCCCACAACCCCCCCACCCTCCCAGCCCCCACACATGCACCCAAACAACCACTCACCTATCCATCAAAAATTTAAGTCCCCTTTGGAATAAACAGATTATATATAATGACTATGTTTTTAAGAAATCTGTTCAATCTACTTAGCCCCTCTTCCCGAGCCGCTTCTTGGCTGTCAGACATGGTAGAGGACACCCACAGTGAATAAAACCTCCGTCTAGGATTTTGAAAGCCATAACGAACACCAGAAATGATGACAGTAATTTATTCTGGAGAAATCAAGATAGGGACCGACTGGAAACTATATGATTTGCGATATCTTAAAAAAAAAAAAAAGATAACACTGAAGTTTGCCCCATGAGAAATTCTCAGAGTGACTTTGTTATGTGGCATTCATACTGGGTAATGTTCATTATGTTCCAAAATTTAATTCATATCTTTATATTCTATTCCTCCAAAAGCTCTGAAAGATGTTTATTGTCCATTAGGGTTTAAGAGGGTATCTGCCTGTCCTACTGAGAAGCTGCCTGAAGCTGCATGATTTGCATACGGGCCTTTGATCTAACTATCATCACTGGCTGACCGACCTGGGAAACGGGACGCCTGGGTGGAGATCTGGTAACACCGGGTAACTACTGACCTTTTGGGGGCTGTTGTCTCATCTGTACAGGGAAGGGAGTGAGTGAGAGGACCTCCGAGGTCTGTCTCAGTTCTAAGAGTCCACGATTCTGATTATTTTTAGCCACATTTCTGGAAGGCTAACCTTTATACACATTTTTCTTACATGTGTAACAAAACTTTTCATTCTTGGCACTGGGTTTTTGGCATAACAGCATCTTCAGACAAGCCTTCTTATCTTGGAAGATAACATTCAGAAAAAGGGGCGATTTACTTTTTTTACTTTAGACAAGTTAAAAAATGCTTTCTTCTGGTCTTCCAAATCATTTTCTCTTCATACAATTCCTAACTAGTGAGTAGGCAGGGTGTCTGGTAGTCAAATAACCTTTAAACATAGAGGACCAACCTATGGCTTCTTCCAGAGGCCGCTCACAGCAATCACTTTGTAGATTAGCAGGTCTTTTAATAGGGATGAAGCACCGGGGCTGCCTGCTGGTCTCTTGGCACCTGTCCTGGAATTCACTAATGTTGTATTCATATTCTGGATTTGGGTCTTTTGTCCCCCATTACCTCAACACCTCTTTGCTATTAAAAAAAAGAATCAATGACAACGAAAGACAAAAACAACCGGGTGTCAAAACAGTAACAGATTAGTGACTTGGGTAACAATACAGGCATGCCTCCGAGACACCACAGGTCCTATTCCAAACTACTGCATTGAAGTAAATATCACAATAAAGGGAGTCAAATGAATTTTTTAGTTTCCCGGTACATATAAAAATTATGTTTGCACTGTGCTGTCATCTGTTAAGTGTGCCATAGTATTGTGTCTAAAAAACCCGATATACATACAGTAATTAAAAAAATACTTTATTGCTGGGGCACCTACGTGGCTCAGTCAGTTGAGTGTCCGACTCTTGATTTCAGCTCAGGTCATGATCTCAGGGCCCTGATCTCAAGGGCCCAAGATCTCACTGAGCGTGGAGCCTGCTTGTCCCTCTCCCTCTGCTTCTCTCTCTGCTCACGCTCTCTTTCTCTCTCTCAATCTCTCAAATAAATAAAATATTTTTAAAAATACTTTATTGCTAAGATAAATGCTAACCATCATCTGAGTATTCAGTGAGTCATAAACTTTTTGTCAGGGAAGGGTCTTGCCTCGATGTTGATCTGCTGACTGATCAGAGTTGCTGAAGCCTGCAGTGGCTGTGGCAGTTTCTTAAAATAAGACAACACTGAGGGGCGCCTGGGTGGCTCAGTCGTTGGGCGTCTGCCTTCAGCTCAGGTCATGATCCTGGAGTCCCGGGATCAAGCCCCACGTCGGGCTCCCTGCTCAGCGGGGAGTCTGCTTCTCCCTCTGCTCCTCCCTGCCAGCTTGTGTTCTCTTTCTCTCCCTCTCTCTCTCAAATAAATAAATAAAAATCTTAAAAAACAACAGCAACAGCAACAACACTGAAGTTTACCCCATCAATCAACTCTTTCTTTCACCTGAACGCTTAGAGGCCATTGTAGGGTTATTAATTGGCCTCATTTCAATATTGTTGTGTTTCGGGATATAAGGAGGCCCAAGGAGAGGGAGAGAGATGGGGGAATGGCTTGTTGGTGGAGTAGTCAGAACACATACAACATTTATCAATTACATTTGCCATCTTAGGTGGCCTTAGGTCACGGTGCCCCAAAGCAATAAGAGTAATAACATCGAAGCTCACTGATCACAAATCACCATAACAAATGTAATAATAGTGAAAGAGTTTGAAATATTACAAGAATTACCAAAATGGGACAGAGAGATGAATACAGAGCACAATAAAACAAGGTATGCCTATAATATATATATATATATTTTAGATTTTATTTATTTATTTGAGAGAGAGAGACAGAGATAGTGAGAGAGCACAAGTGGGAAGGAGAGGGAGAAGCAGGCTCCCCACAGAGCAGGGAGCCCAATGCAGGGCTCGATCCCAGGACCCCGGGATCATGACCTGAGCTGAAGGCAGACGCTTAACTGACTGAGCCACCCAGGCGCCCGCAAAAAATATATTTTAACTATAATTGTAGTAAGAAGAAAATGAAGGACATGTGGTCTTCACGGTGTTCTGTAGGCAATAAAATGGAAACAACACGATCAGTTAGGTGGAATCCTAGCTCTTTGATTAACCATACTCAGGCAGCATGGGTTAAAAGATTGAAAAATAGAGCAAGGGCTTAAAACGTATCCCTCCCCTCATGGCCCCATTCTTGGCCCTGCCTTATTCAACATTTCAAATTGAAATTTTAAATACAAAATGTAAAATATACATTAAAGAGGAAAGAACAGTATAATAAGCCTCCATTTATCCAACACCCAGATTGTAGACATCCTGAAGCTACACTGGCTTCATCCACCTTCCATTTTTCTCTGCTGAAGTCTTTTACAGCAAATTTCAGAAAGTATATTATGTTATCCCTGTGCAATTCACTGGGAATTTCTAAAGACTGAACCTTTTCTTTTGTAACATAATAACACTATCACAGCGAAGGTAACGATTATCCCTTGGTACCTTCTAATATCTCGATTGTCTCAAAATGGCTTTTTATTGTTGGTTTTTCAAACAGGGATCAAAACAAGGTCCTGACATCACATTTGGCTATTATGTCTCTTAGGTCTCTTTTACTCAAGAGCAGCTCCCCCTGCCACCCCTGCCCCCTTTTTTAGTCAGTTGCTTGTTAAAGAAACTAGGTTAGTTGTCCTGTGGAAGGCCCAGATTCTAGATTGGCTGTTTTCTTTCTTGTGGTGTCATTTAGCTTATTCATCACATTCCCTGGAACTTCCAGTTAGCTTGATCAGACTCAGGTTAATTTTGTGTTTTTAGGAACAATACTTCATAGGTTGGAAGGTGTTCATCATATGGCATCACAGAGGGGCCTGTTCACCTGCCTCACTTTAGTGTTCCTAACTTAGGTAGGCAGGTTCAGATGGTGATAGCCAGTCCTTTCAATATAAAGTTCCCCATTGATAGGGTGATGATAGCAATTTTCCTGGATTAGTCCCAGATTATGACCGTTCTGCTGGTGTTCTGACCAGTTTATCATTTGTTCTCAATTTTTCATTTTTAAACAAACTGTTGTTATCAAGACTTGCATTAAAATAAGCCAAGATGGATTTGGTAGACCTCTACTTCGCAGTTCAGCTCCTGCTATACTTTCATCTAGAAGTTCGTGGTACATGCATGCGCTGAACACAGTTTTCCCTTTAACAAGTAGTTAATCTGAAAGGTGACGAGCAATAACCATTTCCTGATGTAATCTAACTAGCTGCTCTCTTTCAAGGACAGCACACGGGGTGTTTGTTGATAAAACAAAGTTTGCTCAGATACAATTGGCCAGGGACAGCTAACTCTGTCCAGTTTCAGTTGGAGGTGGGACATTTATTCAATGTTGTTGCCCTCATCGGGCACTTGGTGTACTAGACACTTGTAGAGTGCTATTGCCTGTAAGATGCATGAAGCCACCAGACTGTCAGTGTGGGCATTGGGAAATGTAGGAAATTATGGGATAGGTATACAAAATTGTACGTGGGAAGAAGAGGTTGAGCTGTCCTGCCATGGGGGTGCACAGGAAGTAGGCTGAATGCTCTTGCATTATCATTTACTCTACGGTTACATGCCTACAGTTACTTATTTGTTTCTGATAAACATTCTTGCTAGCAAAAAATCTAAAAAAGATAGCAGTGTATGTTTAGTGGAAAGTTAAGTAATAAAATTCTTCTTAAGTAAGTCGATGGTGAATGTATAACTTGCCCCAAAATGTTTATCAGTATTCACCACCCACCACAGGGTGCATAGTGACATTACTGACCACGTGAGAACCAGAAGATACAAACCTCACAAAGAAGCTTCACAGATTAGTAGTTATTTTAAGAAGACCATGCCTCACGATGGTGACTTAATGTATCTGCAGTGGCAGATGGTGCTTCTACCCACCAATCAATGATGACTTTTCATTTAGATCAAAATACAATTATTTTAGGTTAATTTTGCTCATTTTCAATCCCCATTTTTTTTTTTTATCTATGAAAAGTGAAATACTAGCTATTAAGGTCTTTATGCCATTACCAGAAGAACTTCATAAATAGCGAACACTGATTCATAATAATGTCATGAGAGCCTTCAAACAGAAGTCACTTAATTCCCATGATGTTTGTTGTTTCATCTGCTTTGTAGAATAAAAACAAAGTTTCTAGAAGTTCATTCTGTCGAAGGGCACATTATTGTGAATGCTATTATAAATTCAGATATAAGGTTAACAGAGATAAAATTATTTTTATGGTGATAATGACAAATACAAATTTTGATGGGGCCAGGTATTGTAAAAACTGTTTTTACTAAATTAAGAAACTTAAAGAGTATAAATACACTTGTGATTGATTGTGATGCACACATAATTTATAGTTTCATCCAACCATGCTGTAATAGTTTACTAATCAAAACAGAAGCTGTAATTGTCAAAATTTACAAATATTTACACATTTATCACAGTTGTTATAATTGAGTAACAAAATTTTTGTGATGAAGTAATTTTTGTATTTATCAAAACAAAATGAATATTTGTTTCATTCAAAACAAAAATTATTTTAAGTGGTAAAACATGCTTCCTCTCTTTGCTGCCAACTGTGAGTTACAGTCTAGGTATGCACATGCCTTTGAAGAATGACTTTGTAAACCAACATATGGCATTGAACTTTCAATGTTACTTATAAAAGATTCTGATAAATTTTGATTGTATTTTGTTCAAAATCAGTTGGGATTTTTTAAATTAGAATATTGAAAGGATGAAACCCCAAAAACTTCAGATTTGAAGCTTTTGGTGAATTTTCATGATTGAGAAAAGAGCTTGTGAAGAGCAAGGCATTAAAAATTATTTCTATAAAAATCAAGGGAAAAGCAGAACAAATTAAACAATAGTAGAACAAACTATATTTAAAATTTAATTTTGAATTATAATTGCACCTTGGAATACATTAAACTGTGGGAAGAATTCCTTGATGGAACTTTTACTTTAATTAAAAACTTATGTTCTGTATTGGAATGGAATGAGTTCAGAAAGTTTCTGATGTTGCAGCACCTTCATTTGGTGAAGGCTTGGAAATAATAATAGAGTTTTTGTCTTATAGAAATATTTGTGAGTTTTGTCTTATAGAAATATTTGTTAAAAAATAGAGGCAAAGGCAATTCTTTTCTTTTTATTTTTTAAATTTTTTTTTAAATTCAAGTTGTTAACATATAGTGTATTATTAGTTTCAGGGGTAGAATTTAGTGATTCATCAGTTGCACAAAAGGCAATCATCTTAAAAATATTTGGGCTACAACATTTATACATTTCGAGATAAAGAACATTAGAGAATGGATGAAGTGCTCTGCATGTCTAAAACTGGGGTGCTAGCAGAAGGGGAAGCACATCCATGCCCTTAGTCCGTGTCTCTTCATGTGAGGCCACGTTATCCCTGCATGGCACAGACTGGTTACTCCAGGCGATGAGGCCATATTGGAGGCTCAGCCTTGGCCTCTGTTTGGGGCAGGTTAGGGACTCAGGGGTTGTCGTAGCCACATAAGACTTGTTGAAAGGAACACTGTTATGAAGCCTCTATGGAGCAAGCTCTGGGGCGGCTGACTGGCATGCAGAGAAGGGGCTACCTTTCCACCTGATTAATGAGAATGTCCTCTGCCACGGATGTCTCTAGCAGACGTGTGCATGGGACATAAACATCTTCATGCTCTATAATCGCTCTGAAAGATCCACCCACACATCTCTACCCCAGACTTGTCACCAATTCTCCAGGTCTCTGAGCAAGCAGCCAAGCCATTAGCCATTGCTTATGAATCATTATAGATTTGTTTCCCAGGCCATTTCTCCTTCTGCGGGAAGTGGATGACCAGATGTACCATTTGAAATTCTGCCCACCAGGGTAATTTCCTTCATCACTGCCTTTCAGAACCATCCCTGAGCGTGATGTAGTGGTGTAGCCATCCACTTCTGGCTCGTGCCAGCATATCATGCTGATTCATCTGTAGACAAGGTCTGTGCTTTTCTGATTACTGGACATAATAAACTCACTCAGAGGCCATGGGTGTGGGTTAAGGGGGAGGTGGTAAAGCAGTAGGAACAGGAGCCATGGGAACTGGAGCCTGAACTTTCCACATGTCAGAGGTTGGAGATAGTCTGTGGGTTTGTGGGTTAAGGGGGAGGTGGTAAAGCAGTAGGAACAGGAGCCATGGGAACTGGAGCCTGAACTTTCCAGACCTGTTTGGTGTTGCTCTCATACATGCCACTTCCAATTTGTAATGGAATGTTGCTGTGCATGTCCAGTTTGGTAGTTTGGTGGATTTCATTCATGATGGATACTCAATACGATGGACAGTTGGGTTGCCCAGTCAACTTGGTATCCCTTGGTGAGGTGTAAAGTCTCTTCCAGGGACTATGAGCCAGCTTTTAAGAATGGAGAATAGTTGTCAGCAGAGGAAGGCATGGGGCTTTGCCAATCACACTGACGAGCTCCACTGACACTTTCATACCTTTGGGTCTATTGATAATGAAAGTTTAGTGGCAGAGCACCTTGCACAGCAGCCCAAACATGTTGAAGAACTCTGTTTTGTTTTCTGCTCGACCCAAAACTGGCAGCCTATGGGTTCCTTGGTAAATGAACTATAGCAGCACATACCTATATATGGTATATATTGCTTCCAAAACCAAAAGAGGGCCACCAAATGTCATGTTTCTTTCTTTGTGGTATATGGTTCAAGGGGAAGTGACTTGGTTCTTACTTTAGAGGGAAATCCCCACACAGTCCACTCGACTCCATTGTACCCCTGGAAGCTTCGATATTGCAGGCCTACATAATCTTTCACGGGGACTATCTCCAACCGCTGACATGTGGATATCTTACTTAGACTTCAAGGGGGCTTGATATGACCTGCTCACAAGACCAATGAGTAAATTGTCATCAGTGTAAAGGTCAAGCATGATGTTTTATGAGCTATTGAGAAGATCATAACCCCTCTAAACTATATATATACACATGCATATTAGATAGATAGATAGATAGATAGATAGATAGATAGATAGATAGATGATAGATAGATGATAGATAGATGAGTCCTGGTGGTAAGGAGTGGGGTAAATGTAAGTATTGGCCCTGCCAGCAAGGTATGAAATAGAACTACTGCTGTGCTTGTCATTACCACATCTGATTAAGTTTGCCATAATGCATAGTAATTCTTCATGACCCATTTGACCTTTGCTGTAGCCAGAAGTATGAGTCCTTAGGAATGTGATAGGAATCACCACCCCTTTGTCTCTCGTATCTTTGATGGTAGCACCATTGGTCTTTGTCATCCTCTGGAAATGTCTTGCTTCTGCTTTGCTCTCTTGACTGAGAATGAGTTTTAGGGAGGAGAGGATAGTTCCTGGGATTTCCACTTGGCTCTTCCTACCTAAACAGCCTTCACTTCACAGGATAGGAAGCTAGTGGAGAGCTTTTGCTAGTTGCTCTGTGTATCTATTTCCACTGTACAGTACATTAGGGACTAGGGATAGAGCTACCAAGTGGGTCCACAGTTCTACTGGCCCTACTGTTGGGTGGACATAACCCCTTCTAACCCTGACCTCCATAAGACCCTATCTAATTGGTGCACAGTGGAATTTTGGGTTTCTGTACGGTCAGTGGGTGAGTAACTGGGAAATCTGAATGAGGCTTATGGATTGCACTAATACCAGTTTCTTGACTTTATTATTGTACTGAAGTTGTAGAAGATGTTAGCAATGGGCAAGGGGGAAGGTGTTTGGAACTTCCCTGTGTATTTCTCTGTAACCTCTTGTGAATCTACAATTATTTCAAAACATACAAAATTTTTTTTCATAACAAAAATTTTAAAATATAGTTGTAGGGCACTTGGGTGGCTCAGTTGGTTAAATGTCTGCCTTTGGCTCAGGTCATGATCCCAGGGTCCTGGGATCGTAAAACGGCTTCCTTTGCTAGGCTGTTGAGAGGATCAGAGAAAAATGAATCTAGTACAATGTACGGGGTAGTTTTTTAATCAATTATAGCCACACAAACACAAACATATACCCACCTGCATTTTTGACATTCCTAGTCTCCTACCAGTGAGACATGAGCTTAGAGCAACTAAAGTTGCTCTTGTTGCCATTACCTTATTCATTATAGTTATTTTCTGGTTGGTTTTATGGATCTTGTAAAACTAGTTTTGAATGAAATATGTATCCTTACTTTTTCCATCTTAATTTTTAAGAGCGCATACATCCTTCTGTTGCTAAGTAACACGCCTATAATGTGTTCTCACAGTGGTTCCATCCGAATAATTTCTGTAATCACTTAGGAGATTGCTTTAATAGTGTATCATCTTAAATGGTAAGAAATGACTAATTCTAGGCTGTTTGGAGAAAACTGACTGAAGTATTTCCTCAAAGGCAGGAGGTTCAGCAGCCAAGGAGCATGGGACGAAGCACATGATCTATACCTCGCTCGCCGCAGGTCTCCTTCACGAGTGTATTACTGCCTTTCATGCCTCCAGATGGAACACACACTCACCAGGGAACTTTTTAAAGTTCCAAAGAGCCAAAGGATCCAGAAGGGGAGATTTTTAAAAAGGAGTATTTTGCTCTAGCGAATTGAAAAATTGCATTGATCACCGCCATAAATGCAGCCTGATGCAGAAGTTAGGCAGTATTGCTCTCTATCAGGGCAGAAACACCAGCAGAGTGGAAATAGGGAAATAGCACGGCTGTCCTAACTGAGGGAGAACACCTGACAAGACACCCAGCAGTTCGGTTGCAGGAGCCCCTCTGTGATATCACCTTCTTCTGCTTTTTTACACAAGGGTCCTGGAACAGGTGGCCAGGTGCTCAGAAACATGCTCATTTGAGCTGGGGACCCAGAGGACAGAACCTCTGATTTTGAACCCCAAAGCATGGGCCAGGTTTGTGTGGCTCCCATGGGTAGATTCTACCTCAGTCCTGACCATCTTATAGAAGCCACGGTCCAGGGCGGTGTGTATAAGCAGCACAGCACACATCCATGTCCCTCCTACTCTGAAGAGATTGGGTCCCTTAACTTTCCTTCCCTTCTTTTGACTGATTTCCTTCCTCTATCACCAGACTTTTAGAAAGACCAGTCTTGCAATGTCTACACTTTCTGGCCCCACATTTTCTTTTCATTTCATTGTAGTCTGGATCCTTACCCTCCTCCCCAAGTAATCACTAAACTGCTCTTCCTGAGGTCAACTGTGACATCTTAAATCCCAGATCCCTGTCCCATTTTCAGCCCTCCACCTGAAGGATGTCCCTGCTATGTTTGACATGAGACATGGTCTCCTCCTTGCAGCTTGCTTCTCCAAAGGCTTTGGCTCTTCTCTCTTGGTCTGTCGGTCAGCCTCATCTCCTAATTCTCCTGTTCCTCTCCCTGTTTCTTCTTGGTCCCCTTTGCTGATCCTCTTCTTTCCATGCTGTAATGTTGGTGTCCTAGAGGATTAATTTTTTAGTTCTTCCTTCTTTTACCTCTGTCCTGCCACCCCTTCCCCCTTCCCCCAATTCCAGAGTCATCTTACCCACCCTACTTGGTGCTGGGCACTATGCTAGTGCTGGAAATACAGAGATGAATATTTTGTACCATGGTGTAAGTTTGGACAATGAGTGGGGGTGGGGGGATTCAATTCTACGTGATGGGAAGGAACAGGGAGTACAACACACTGGAGTATTTACCAAGTTGCATAATCCTTAGAAGTGAGGGTCTGTCGGGCCTAAGTCATGGCCTTCCAGAAGAAAGGGTGTGTGTGTGTGTGTGTGTGTGTGTGTGTGTGTGTGTGTGTATGTGATGTAACACGCATGTGTGCCCAGAAGCCTTGCACAGTTGAGGAGCTGTTCCACTCTAAGAAGGGGACCTTATCTTGCTCGGGCAGTGCTTTAAAGTTACCAGAAGATTTGTTGGGGGAAGTTGGCTTTGCCCCAGCTTGCAGATGAGTCACTGATTCTTCAAATTCCCCCTTTGAACTCTACACTCAGGGTCCCAAAGTATTTTTGTGTCTCCAAGGGTGATTTCAAAAATATTTAACAAAGACATCAACACAGCTCAATCAGAATGAATGATTGAACAAGATTCCTGAGGTGCCCTTCTGTGCCATAAGGTGAGTCCTTTAGAGCCTTTAGATCATAGAGAAGTGTGTGTGTGCACACGTGTGTGTGTATGCGTGCACATGTAGGGTGTCCTGAAGGAGAGGCTGAGCAGCTGAGGCAGAAAGAAGGGGATTTAGGGGGTCTTGGGACAGTGCAATTTCCCAACTATATGAAGGTATTTTAATATATTAACATCCTGTATGGCCATAGAGAGGCAGTCCTACCTTCCTCCTGAGACTGTAAATTCTCTGAGAGCAGACTTATTTTTAAGGTCAGCTGATTGGCACCCTTAATTTCCCTTTGCCATGTAACCCAACATATTTACACATTCTGGTAATAAGATGTGGACATTTTTCGGTGTGGGGGGGTGTGTTATTTTGCCTAATATCTGCACCCATGAGACAAAAGACAAAACAAAACCCACAAGTCTCCTAACATAGTGTGAATGGCTAGTTAAAGCTTAGGATACATTTCCTGTGAAATACTGTAAAGTGTCATATATCAAGCGACACACATAATCAGTAAATATTATCCACTTGGAAAATTCCCCTGCATGACTCAAAAGTAATCTACTTAGTTAGTAGATGCTAACCCTGATGATCAAGACATGAAAAAATTTGGTGAAGTTGTTCTATAAATAAGAGATTAGAAAAAGCAGTTTCTTTTTTTTTTTTTAAAGATTTTATTTATTTATTCATGAGAGACAGAGAGAGAGAGAGAGGCAGAGGGAGAAGCAGGCTCCCAAGGAGCAGGGAGCCCGATGCGGGACTCGATCCCAGGACCCTGGGATCATGACCTGAGCCGAAGGCAGACACCTAACCATCTGAGCCACCCAGGCGCCCGAAAAAGCAGTTTCTTTAAAAGTATGTGTATAAGTAATGCATTAAATATTTTGATTGCATCCTTAAGGGTTCTGTGTTTGAGTTGGCCTAAACACTTTTTAAAGATATTTTTTGTTGGAAAGCAGGATCCTCTGATAGTGTGGTCACCCTGTATTTGGGCGTGTATGATAAATGTTTCTTTATTAAATATTTAATATATACTCAAAATAAAAATTCAAATGGTTAGGAGAGTAAATGGTAAAAAAATAAAGGGTTGTGTGTGTGTCCTGATCCACCCCCATCCTACCCTCCAGAATTAACTACTATTAACAGTTTCTTGTGTATCTTTCCAGAAATGTTCTGTCTATAGGCCTACATGATCTAGCTCCTGTTTACTTCTTGTGATACTCTTCGCTTGCTCTCTGCTCCAGCCACTCTGCCTGCTTTTTGTTTTTCCAAAACATCTGGATCATTCCTGAAGTCCCAGGACCTTTGCACTTTCCATTTCTCTTCCTGGAATGTCTTCTTTCAGATCTCTGCATGACTAGCTCTGTCTCCTCTTCCAGGGACCAGCTCAAAATCCCTTCCTCAGTGAAGCTTATCCTGCTCCCTTATACCCTGCTATCACATAATCCTGTTTGTGTTAGTCAGCTTGGGTGGCCATAACTAAAATACTATAGACTGGTTGACTTAAATGGCAGGAATTTATTTTGTCACCCTTCTGGAGGCTGGAAAGTCCAATATCAAGGTGCTGGCCAATTCAGTTCCCCAGTAAAGGCTCTTCTCCTGCCTTGTAGACCTTCTCACTCTATCCTCACCTGGCCAGGGGGTGGGGGTGGTGGGATGGTGGGGGCGGGGTGCGGGGAGAAGGAGGAAAAGCAAAGCAAGCACTCTGGGGTCTCTTCTTATAAGGGCACTAATCACCTCATGAGGGTTCCACCCTCATGACCTCATTTAAACCTATAACTTTTCAAAGTCTCCACCTCCAAATACCATCCACTCGGTGGGGGGAGGGCTTCAATGTAAAAATTTCGGGGGGACTCAATTCAGCTCATAGCACCATATTAGTCTTCAGAGAACACAGAACATTCCCAGCGGAAATTAGCATCTAGTGTTTTGCTGTTCATAGCACAAGCCCATCTAAAGAACACAGACCTCACCAGGAGGACGCTGTCAGTCTTTCTCAATGCTTCCCTCTTTGAGCCTCCATGAGATGTTCCAGAATACTGCCAGCCCTTAGAAGAAACTAGTGACTGATTTTACTGGCAGGTTTGCCAACAAGATTATCTCAGAATCTCTTGACTACTTGTAGGCTTTGTCTCGTTTTCTCCACAGAAGATTAAAAGGAATTATAGTAAGTACAAGTAGGAGTTGAGCACACCTGATACTGGAAGCACTCAAGCACAGCATTGCTCCTCAGAGCTGTGTCAAAGTTCATAAAGTGAAGGCGTTTGCACGGTTGACACCCCAAGACACTGCTCGCCTGGCTGACCACGTGAAAAATGAGTGCTGAAGATTTTTAACTTGGTGGCAAATTCACATGATGATGAAGACACAGAGGCTCAGAGAGTGTAAGTGACAAACTCAAGGTCTCCCAGCGTGTTACAGAAGGAGCTGGGCTTAGAATCCAGGGCCGGTCCCGATGGAGAGCTTCTTTAGGACAGACCCATGGTCTCTTCCCCTTTCAGTCAAATAGATGTCAAATAGCCAGTCAGCCACCACTCAGATGCAGTCCCAGGCAACTGGCATCACAGACCACTCCTTGCCACCCAAAGGAAGTGGGACAGAAAAAAGTTCCAGATGGGTCCCCAGGGTATGCGTCCACTCGTTGCTGAGTTGCTGGGTGGAGGCAGGCCTGAGTTCTGGGTTTGTGATCAGAGCCCAGAGGACCTTATTCCCTTGGGTAGCTGTGAACATGAGGTTATGGCAGGAAAACCTGAACATAATGAAGAGAAAAGGAGTGAATTGAACCAGGATGGTCAACCCAGTGGATTGGTAGGGCCCACTAGAAATTCATGAGGCCCTCTCTCACGTTCTGCCTCAGTGAATTTTCACCATCTCTGTTGAAAACACAGACATACATTAGAGAATAAGCTTTTTAAAATTTGCAGGTAACTAGCAAATGGAGAGCAGGTTGCATTCTGTACTGATTTGTTTTTAGGAGAGTAAAACCTACAAACCAAGCAAAAGATACCTTTCTCAAGAGCATTCTCCTCAGCTGAAATGCACAATGAGAAAGGAATGAAGTGTGAATTTAATCCAAAGCTTTGGGAATGCCTCTCAGCCTTGGGACAGCAGCCTAAGTGTCTTAAGATAAACAAGGACTAGGTTTTGAAAAGCCTCCTGGGGCCTTTTACAGTCAGGTACAGTCACATGAAATTCCTGAGACCTCTGACAGGCTCTATTGTGTGGACACCCAAAAAACTGGGGCAGTTCCAGACCTGGAAGGAACTGAGCATTGAGGTGACCGTTGTCCTCCTCATGCTTCCCTGCACGTCTAAGGTGGCTAAGCCCCACCGCGGGGCAGTAGTAAATAAAGCTTCTGGCTTCTGGGGCCTCTGATGCGTGTCTGATATGACACCCCGCTTACTGCCGATGGTACCCCACACCCACCAAAGTGCTTTCCACCAAGGATTTTCATGCTCACCCCATTGTGAACACAGAAAAGGGAAAACATGACAACAGAGTGGGTGGGAGGGCGTGTTAGTACATTTGGACTGCTATAACAGATTATCACAGACTGGGGGGCCTATACACAACATTTATTTCTCACCGTTCCGGAAGCTGGGAAGTCCAAGTTCACGGAGCTGGCAGACACAGCGTCTGGCGAGAGCCCACTTCCTGTGTCTGTCTCCTGGCTGTGTCTTCACATGGTGGAAGGGGTGAGAGAACAGTGTGGGGTCTTTTTATAAAGGCACTAGTCCCATTCCTGAGGGGCTCCACCTCATGACCTCTCGAAGGCCCCACCTCCAAATACTGTCACATTGGGGATTGGGTTTCAACATAGGAATTTGGAGGGGGACACACACATTGAGTCTACTGCAGAAGGGGGTACAGAAGAAAGTGTAAGGGAAGTGAGTGAGTTTGGGGGAGGAGAGCGAATGAAAAGGGATTTGGCACACAGTGTGGGTTGCTTGGTGAGTTAGGTTGCATAATTGGCCCCAGGTCTTCGCTTTTTTTGGACCCCGAACACTGTGCCAGGTGACTTTGCATCTCCTCCTACTAGTGTATTTCATCATCTCTGACTTTGGGGTTGGCCGTATGACTAGCTTTGGATAATAGAATGGGACAGAAAGTAACAGTGTTCCTGTCCCAAGCCTAGAGCTTAGGCGGCTCTGTGTGACTCTGCTTGTGTTCTTGTGCCTCAGTCCGTGCCATGAGAAGAACATTCCTGAGGGGCCCGCTGGTCCTACGGAGGAGACGCATGTGGAGCCCAGCCCAGATCAGTCCAGACATCCCAGTGATCCACAGTTATGTGAGCAGATTCAGCTGAGATCATCAGAACCACTCAGTTGAGCCCAGCTGGGTCAGCAGACCTCCAAACACATGAGAAATACCGAAAGATTGCTGTTTTAAGCCACTGAGTGTTAGAGGAGGCTTGTTACACATTGATAGTTAACTGGTGTACCTACGTAGCAGCCACAATCGCCTTCTGCCGTGTCATAGAATCCTGGTTTTGTTAGTGATGACAATGTGTCATTACTGGCCTAACCCAGTCATGTCACTTCTGTTACTGTTTGCTAGATACTTTCCTTCCCAGACTTCTTTGCAGCTGGTGGTGACCATGTGACCTACTTCTGGCCAAAGAGACAAAAAGGGAAATCTTACTTCTGGGAAAGATTTTCCTCTCCATGAAGACAAAGGGGCACCTGGGTGCCCTGGGGCACCTGGGTGGCTCAGTCGTTAAGCGTCTGCCTTCAGCTCAGGTCATGATCCCAGGGTCCTGGGATCAAGCCCCGCATCAGGGTCCCTCCTCAGCGGGAAGCCTGCTTCTCCCTCTCTCACTCCCCTTGCTTGTATTCCTTCTCTCGCCGTGTCTCTCTCTGTCAAATAAATAAATAATCTTAAAAAAAGAAAGAAAGAAAGAAAGAAAACAAAGCCCTGTTCTGTCCATCCCTTTCTTTCCTCTTTGGGGCCTGGTCTGACTGTGTGATGCCTGGAACCGTGGAAGCCATCTTGTCACCATGAGGTCACCCGTCCGAGGATGTGAGGTCCATATACTGCAGATGCTCAAACAGGATGAGAAAAGCCTGGGTTTTTCACTGCATTGTTAAGCTTCAGAACAGACCCTGGGACCACCTACCTCCAGACTCTCATCAAGAAAAGCAACGATAATTTTTATGGTTCAAAGCACTGTTGGCCATTTTCTATTATGGGAGCCCAGTGCATCATTGAGTGGTGAGGGATGCAGTTAAGGTGGAGGAGAAGGGTGTGGGTGACAACTGAGGGAGGTGTGTGTCACAGTGCTGTGACAAAAACATTGAAAATTGAAGACCTTTTCCTAATTAGCTGTGTAACCTTGAGTAATTCACTCACCTCTCCCAGCTGCATTTTCTTCTCCCAAGAGAAGGCATTTAACTAGATGATCTCTAAGGTTGTCACAGCTCAAACACGGACTCTGAACATACAGGCAAGTCTCTGGGTGCCACAGCTGGGCAAATATTCACAGAGGATTTTGGAGAATTATTAATTACGCCCCAAGAAAAGACTGAGGATAGTAGTTTGATAGCAAATGCTTAGCTCTGGGCTTGTAAATAATGAGTTTCTTCTTCATTTCTGAGTTTGTGTCTAATACAAGTCTTACCTGCTCTAGGGAATTTCATCAAATGCTCATTAGATGCCTTGTTTATAAAAAATGATTTGCATGCAAGGAGCGAATGCTTCCTTTTCAGGAGCAGGTGTTGTGGGATGAAGAGAAACATGCTGGCTAATGCCTTGTCATCCAAATTCACAGAAATTTCTGGTATCCTGGGCAGGTTTGACACCATTCTGGAGAGAGAACTAAGGGACACATCTTCTGAATAAATTAGTCTATTTATTCAGTTTCTAGTTCTGCAGAATAGAGCCTTGGCAGGATCCCAGAGAAGCATCAGCTGGGGAAAAAAAAATCACTTTATTTTCTGCTTTAGCCAACAGCATTTTCCTGCCCAGACTCTGCAGAAAGACTTGCTTAGCTTTGCAGGCTTCTCCAGCTGCCACTGTTTCTCCATGGCCTTCTGCTTACACATGCCCCCGGCTCAGTCAGATTTCTTCAGCTCTAATATTTTTCCCCCAAAATGATTTTTCTTTAATTCCTCTTTGCTCTTCACCACAGTGATGTACATAAGCTTTCCTTTTTTTTTTTCTGTTTTCTTCCACTTTCTAATACCTTTCTTGCTCACCTCCTCCTCTCTGCATCTATTGCTACGTCCTGAAAGGTTTTGACATTTGTGAAGTGATGTCCCTAAAAATTAATAAGAACCCTGGGTCGGGTGGGTCTTGATTCTCTGATGTAATCACGGAGAAGTATTTTTACCAGCTACTATTTGCTGTTCCCAGAGAATTTTGCAGTTCTAGTCTCACTTTATTTTCCTGTAGCATAATTTTTAGCTCTGGAAACAAAATTCTAGATGAAAGTGGAATTTGGGCAGAAGGGCGAATCTGGGGCAGAGCAGTGAAGACCACCTGAGCACAGGAATGTCATTCATTTATATACACATTTTACAAACCTTTATTGAAGATGACTATGAAATTTTAAAGCACGGAGCTAAGGACTATAAGGGGAGACAAATTACCTGGTGCATGAACAGCTCATATATGGAGCTTCCATAGAGAAGGAGCAGGTGGGAATATTAAAAGGAAACATTTCCCCTTCTAGCAACACGTACCTTAGGAGATATCAAGATTAAATGTGTTTTATCACAACCGATTCTACCCAGCTGAAGTGGACCCCAAACCAACCCTCTACTGGACCCAACTAAAGACTCTTTCCTGAACAATGAACACTTGGATCTGTTTGAACCAGCCACGTACAGACCTGTAGATTAATTTCCAGAGTGCTGGTTTTCAAGCTTCCCATCACTGGGGACTCCTCTTTCTAGATTAAACCATCTGACTTTTCCCCCTCAACTAACTACTCAGCAAATCTCTTCACTTGTGTGTGTTCCTTGCCTGGCAAGTCAACACACTTGGTTTTGTGGATTTTATTTATTTTATAGCTCTGGTAGTCTTCATTTTATTTGTTTTTAGAATATAGGCTGTAGGGGAGCCAACTAATGTTTAACATCTGGCAGCAGCACGTAAGAAATGTGGAACATTAAAAACAACTAAAAGAAGGGGCGCCTGGGTGGCTCAGTTGGTTAAGCGACTGCCTTCGGCTCAGGTCATGATCCTGGAGTCCCGGGATCGAGTCCCACATCGGGCTCCCTGCTCGGCAGGGAGCCTGCTTCTGCCTCTGACCCTCCCCCCTCTCATGTGCTCTCTCTCTCTCATTCTCTCTGTCTCAAAAAAAAAAATAAATAAATAAAATAAAAATAAAAATAAAAATAAAAACAACTAAAAGAAAAACAACCAAACTGGGCGCCTGGGTGGCTCAGTCGTTAAGCGTCTGCCTTCGGCTCAGGTCATGGTCCCAGGGTCCTGGGATCGAGCCCCACATCGGGCTCCCTGCTCGGCAAGAAGCCTGCTTCTCCCTCTCCCACTCCCCCTGCTTGTGTTCCTGCTCTCACTATCTCTCTCTCTGTCAAATAAAGAAATAAAATCTTAAAAAAAAAAGAAAAAAAGAAAAACAACCAAACCAAACCAAACAACAAGCCAATAATAGCAGTGGTCCCATAATAACAGCAAATCTTAGTCGGGAGACAAGGCCCTGCTAAGGAATGAGACCCACACTCACTTCCCGGCTCAGGTCATTTCTAACTAGGAGTTGGTTTCCACTGGACGAAGCCAAGTTCAACAGCAGTCTGATCCAGATCTGAAGATTGCTTCCCATGTTTGTGTGGCTTCTCTCTTCCGGTTAACATTCCAAGTTTAGCTGGCTGATAAGGAACAAAGGCCATAATTTTAACAAAAACGACCTGCCTTTCTACTTTTTAATGATTTACCAGGTACTGCTGCAGCATTTGGTCGGTTTAGGTAGGAATTGTGCATCTTTGACTCTTGGGTTGTGATAGTCTGGATTTTCTCAGAAGAATCCTTCCAGAACTTGAGTTAAATTTTGTTTTGTGACCTTATTAAAGAAAGTCAGGAGATTTTTAGTCCCCAGCCATGCTTCTGCAGCACACCTTTCAAACTCTGGGAATTATTGGAGCCCTGCACATCATTCCTCCCTGAAAGAAACATCCGGCACTTTCCCCATACGTGTACTTTCCTCCTACATCAAGATGCTGTTACAATTTGTTTTTCCCCTCATGGCAGATTACTAATATACCACATATTTGTGAAGGGAATTTATCGAAAATATAGCAGAATCTTTTTAATGTACTCCTTGTTGCAGCTTTAAAGTATTACAGCCCAGTCATGTTTCTGCCTCTGGATGTCCCAGTGTTTTAGGGAGTTTTGGTCTGCAGCGTGAAGTCCTAAATCAGATGGGACTCAATGTCTTTAATGGTGACCTTCCCTGCTCCTCCCTTATTGTCATCTTTAAGTAAATGTTATTCAGTGCCTACCACCTAGGACTTCACCTTGGGCACATACAAAATGGTGTTTGAATATACTGCTTTGGCCTTCTGAGAGCTCAGGTTAAGCCATCTTCTTCCTTCCCTCTCTCAAACATTTGCTAATGGGCAGAAGAATGAACATAAGAAGAGTCCTTTGATAATTCAAGAGGCAAGCCAGAGCAAAGGCCCCACTCGAGAATGAATGTTTAATGGCGTGTTTCCAGAATGTGGAGATCAGGACAATGTAAGCCAGTAGTGGGAGTATATCAAAGGAAGGAGAGGAAATATTTCTCTTCCTTTTGTAGAAATGTTCCCATGAGACGTGGTTTCTTGAAACTATCAGCTATCAATTGCTGCGTAAGGAATGACCTCAAAACTCAGTGGCTTTATTAAAACAGCAATGATTTATTATCTCCTGTGATTGTGAGGGTGGAAAATCTACATCATTCTGTTGCTTGTCTTGCAATAAAAGTTGCAAGAGTTTGGGGCTGGAGGGTCTAAGATGGCCTCACTCACTGTCAGCAGTAAATGCTGGTTGTTGGCTAGGTCTTGTCTAGTCTCTTTCCCAGGACCTCTTATCCTCCAGTACACTAGAATGGGCTATTGCACAACAGGGTGGGCTCAGGGTCTTCAAGCCTAGGCCCTAGAAGCTGTACAGTGCTACTTCTGCCACATTCTACTGGTCCAAGCAGGTCCCAAGGACATTCAGATTCGGGGGGTGGAGAAATGAGTCCTCCCATTAAAGGGACATAGACCTCAAGCAGATGTGATCCACTGGGAACCATTATTCTAACAATCTGTCACAGCAGAAGGGAGGTCAGAAGAATGGGGATGAGGGCTGGGCTGGGAGGTAGGAGGAGGATAATTTAAGAACTGAAGATGAAGATTCCCTCAGAATCTTTGTTCCTGTCTTCAATGATAGAATTCTATGCATCAGAAAATAATAGGTTGCTCCCAGTTATTTGTTTCTGGGGATGTAGACTCAAGGGGATGCATGAGTGAAGGAAAAATAAAGGATGCCTACAATTTTATTAAAGTTTGGCATTTAGAGAATATGATATAAAATAGAAAAGCAGAAAATATTTCATTGCCAAAGAGATGAGGAGAAACAGAAGATTTTATCAGGAAATTATATACACATTCCAGATTATATATGCACATTTGAGCACACATAGGAGATGCTTTCTGATGTAAGATAACTTTAATTTTATAGGTGAAGCATTTAAAGAGGGCTTTCCTTTCTGTAGCCCTGTAATTCAGGCAGTCTGTCACCAAGTGATGGGCACATGGATTTTACTGAGAGCCATGTGGGTCCTTCTGTTCAAATCTCTTAGAGTCATAATCTCAAATTTCCTCTACATAATAAAAAAAGCATGGTATTCTTTATTAAAGGAATTGAATCTAAAAAAATTTACAACTGATTTTGTTGAGTTTTAGAAATGATTTTCATAGCATGATTTTGTACCTTTCTCTCAGTCTTTAACTTTCTCTTGATTTAGATCCTGAATCTAAAGCCAGCACTCTTTCCTAGGAGTTCCTGTCTCAGCAGTTACTATTGGCTTTCTGTTGGAATTTCTGGAATACTGAAGAGGGGGTTGGACCTAATTAAAAAGATGGCTTTAGTTTGCCTTTCCAGCATACCATGACTCTGTTTTATCTGTGTGCCCATGGGGAAAAATGTAAAATAGAGCATAGTGTTTAGGTGCCACAGAGATCATATTTGTGTCTTTATTCACTGCTAATTTACCCCTGAGTTTTATCTTTGCAGGACTAGTATGGCCTGAATAAAACATAGGTAGCTTACGTTCTCTCCTTCCATTGTAACCAATAACCACTTCTTATAAACTGCCATTAACTTCAGGCTTCTACAGACACTTCCCTGGTAGGCTTAAAATGTTTAACAGTTTGAAAACTAATCTTCAAAGGTTTGGAATAATAACTTAAACCACTTTTATTATATAAGCGCCATGTTTATTTTTTGAGCCACGACAACTCCAGGAAACAAGAAAATAAACAAGACAATAAAAAAATTGCTCTGAGATGATCACTCTTAATTATGTCCCAAGCTGAGTCATCTTTTTGAGACGTGTGTTAATGGGCCCCCCCTAAGTCTCTTCCCCTGAGAATCCCTTCAAAGTACACAAACAGCTGTCCTCTTGACCTACCAACCAAAGGCAACAGTGCACTTCCATCGTGAGTTGCCCTGTGGTAGTTCTGCTTCGGTAGAGATTTGTCTTTAGCACATTGTGAGGGTGTTGAAGATGCTTCTTATTTCCCACTTCTCTCAAGGGAGTTGTGGGGGTAATTAGCCTCAGCTGAATCTCAATATGAACAAGATCAAAACCAAAAATTTGCGCACTCTTGAGTTATCGTAGTTGGATGAAAGTGAAGTCATTACCAGGTGCAACAGCTGGTCTTCCGGCCCCAAGGCCACAAGCAGAATGTTACACGCTCTGAAGCTTAATGATTTCAGCATTTATGTAGCAGCTTCAGGGTCCCCAGCCTGAACTCAATCAATTTCCACAGCTCACTGGGGAGGTGAAGATGGAAATGCCATCAAAGTCTGCAATGGATGCAATATCCTGTCAATGGTCAGTTATTTGCAGAAACACCAAAACTGTGCCTGCAATTCTGGGGGACACAGGGACCTCCTGAAGTGTCTCTGCTCTGCAGATCGGGTGCTCAGGTCTTCTGCTCTGGACTATCAATTGTTTCAGCGGGACATTTAGAGGATGTTGCAGGGCAAACCGTGCATAGTGGAGGTCAATGGCATGTGCCTATTCAGCAGGAAAAAAACCCCAACAGCTCTAAAGAGTAAGCATGTAGATAACACCTCCTGGTTTTGCTGAGGATGGAGCTATAGACACACACGCCTCTGCTGGCGCTGTAAGCAAGCACAAATCCCTGGGATGCTCAGGGGTTGCACAGTAACATTGTGGTGATGTGTCATTATTTTAACTGGCTACGTAGCGTGTCATTGTATGCATGTGCCATAATTTATTTAGCCAATATTTAAGTTGTTTCCAAATTTTCACTACCATAAACAGTGTGTAGTGAACATCCTGATACATGATTTCTCTGTGAATTTGACCCATTAAGTCCCTGGCAAAAATTCTCACAAACGGAAATGCTGGATCAAACTCTATGATGCTGATATATAGTGTTAGGTGACCATCTAGAAAGTTCCATACTAAGATTATAAATTTTAATGTATATTTTTACATTTAGATATTTGCTCCATTTGGAACTTGTTTTGGTGGTAGAGATGCCTATTTGTCCAAATGACTAAGGCAGTTTTCCTGCCTCGCTTTTACCCTGTATCAAATTCTCGTTCATATTTAAGTCTGTTTCTGCATTTTGTATTACTGAGCTTTGTGTTAATTATTGCATAACACTTTAATTTTTATACTTGTATCATATGTTTTAATATCTTGTGGGACTAAGATTTGCTCATTATTCTGCTTGGCTATTTATTCATGCTTATTCTTTCAGAAGAATTTTGATATCAATTTTTTTTTCTGTATTAAAGGAAAAAACCCTGAAATTTTTTTCCTTGGGATTTGCATTGAATTTGCCATTTGATTTCAGGAAAGTTACTTCTTTATAATATAGAGGACATGTTCAAAAATAGAATTTATTTTTCCATTTATTCAAATATCCTCTGCCCTTCAATAGAATTTTATTGTTTTCTTCACATAGGCCCTGAACATCTCTTGTTAAATGTATTCCTAAGAATTTTATACTTTTTTGATTGCCATTATTAAAGGGAGATCCCCCCTTATAGCTATCTAGCCTGTTCTACCAAGTAGGCCAATCCACTTAGCTCCTAGTGCGCAATTGTCTGGAAGGTCCAGCTCCCACCTGTGCACTGATACTTACAGGGAGCAGCAGAGTGGAGACTGGGTCTGGCCCCCTTCCTTCTCTCCCTGCCTTCTGGCCCTTCCTCCTTGGCTCTAGGATGTAGGTGTGGGCCCAGTTGTCCTAGTAAATAAGGGAGAATCATTCCATGTCGTGAAACTCCCCACAAGTGGCCAGCAATGAAAATATGAGCTTAGGGATGCCTGGGTGGCTCAGTCGGTTAAATGTCTGCCTTCGGCTCAGGTCATGATCCTGGAGTCCTGGGATCGAGTCCTGCACTGGGCCCCTTGCTCAGCGGGAAGTCTGCTTCTCCCTCTGCCTGACATTCCCCCTGCTTGTGCTCTCTCTTTCTCTCTGACAAATAAATAAATAAATAAAAATCTTAAAAAAAAAAAATGAGCTTATTTTTAAGTGCCCAGTACCTTGTACCTGGGGTCCCACAGGCTGCGCCAGATGCCTTGTGGCTGAGGGGTCAGGAATTGGCGTGGGGGGCGGGGGGGTGGGTAGCATCAATGGTCTCTTATCCTGGCCATGGCCTTGTGACCCAGAGCCTGGGAAGTCAGTGTCCTGGCCCTCCCCGAGAGTACTCTCTTACCCAGGGTATGCCACTGGAAATCTACTGAGGGAGAAAGGCAGCTCTAGCTTTTCAGAGGAGCTAGGCCATTTCCCCAGGGAAGAACAATCTCTAGTAAACAAGGGGGCTCCATGTTTTTTTTTAGTTCTGATTTCTATCTTAGTCATTAAAAATCAAGCTTTAAAAATAAGACCTTATCCATTATGTTTTAATAATCATCACTGGGGCTTACAGTGATTAATAATGGAAGGTTTTTGTTTAAATATTAAACATTAATGGTTTTGTTCTGCTCTTGAGAACTGGAGGCAGAGTTAGAAATGGGCTCACAACATGTTTTTTTACCCCTGGGGCCTGGGCTGATTGCAAAGGTGACCCTTGCGAGACTGGTGCCTGTAATCAGAGGACACTCCCGTCCATGCCATGATCCACGATCTGGGGCTGCAGTCTCCCGGCAGCATGGGACGTTACAAAGCCTTTTGTGTTTTTGTTTTCCCAAATGACCTATGGATCCGTTACAGAGGAATTTATTGTCAATTGCTTCTTTCCTTTGATGCCGCATGACGACTCCGGGGCCGAGAAAGCCAAATCCCTTAATAATCATAGCTATTATCCGGCACTGAGCTGACACTTTATATGCATTATTCTATTTAAAGTTTACAAGTACCCTGAGGGATACGTAATATTATTCCTATTTTAAATATGAGGATATGGAGACTTAGAAATGTTAAGTAACTTTCCAAGTAGCCCCAGCTTGTAGGTGGTAGAAGTAAGATTTGGAATCAATTCTTATCTGATTCTGAATAATGTGCTTTTTCCATTGCCCTGTCTCACCTAACTAAATAATAATTACATAACTGGTGCCATTCTCTTGAGATACGACTGTCTCCTAGACCCTAGACCGGCTCCTGTTCTTTTTTGAGTAAGTGATGTGTCAGGATGGTTTCAGAGGGTGTGCAACCAGGAGAAGTGGCATAAATATAACAGAAAATAATTACACCGGGCTTTACCCTGTGCCAGACACTGGGCTAAGGGCTTGGTAGGTAATAAACCATTGAATCCATAACAACCCCGTGATGTAGTTTCCATGATTGTCCCTCCATTCTATAGTTAAATCACAGAGACATAAAGCAACTTGTCTAATATCAGATAACCAGCAGGTGGCCAAGCCAGGACCCACCCACGTAGGCAGGCTCCAGAGTCCTGTGCTCTTACCATTCAGATGGAATCTCTTTAACTAAGATGGGGAAGGCTGGGGGAGGAACTTTTGGGGGGTGAGGGCTGATGTTATCAAGAGTTCTGTATGAGCATGCTATATCTGAAGTAGATTATTGGGTATCCCAAAGGAACTATCAAGAAGACATGTGGTTATCGACTTGGTATCATCAGCATATTGATGGTATGTAAAGCTCAAGATAAGATGAAGTCACCAGTAGGAAATGTATAGATAGGGAAGACGAGAGGTCCATGGCCCCTTCCACATCCTGAGAGTAAGTGGAGGGGGGAGGGCTGGCAAAGGACCCAAGTGACCCTTCCCTTTCTCTCACAGCCCACCTCCCAACCATCAGCGGGACCTGTGGATTTCCCCCAATCCTTACCACGGCCCAGGCTCCACTGCCTTAGAATGAGCCATCAACATGGCTCACTACTACAATCTAGAGACCCCTCTGACAGACCACTCTGGTCACCCCACCCTCTTCACTAAAATCCCGCCACGCCAGCCTTCTTGTTCTGAATGGAGGGGCATGCTCCCCTCTGGGCCACAACACTTGCTATTCCCCCTACTTGCAAATACCCTTTCCTAGATAGTCCCAGAACTCCATCCATTGCTTTGTTCAGATTGCTACTCAAATGCCACCTCCTTGTAGGGACCTTTCCTGACACTTTATCCAAAGAGCACCCCCAATTCTCTTTCCCAAGATCTGCTTTAGTTCTCTTCATAGCCCTTATCACTTTCTATATTGTTCGATATTGTATGACATGTTCATCGACCATCTCTTCTCTATGATGGGAAACTCTGTGAGAGCCGGGACTCTATGTTTATTCATCACTGTATTCCCAGTGACGGTCCCGGTGGGAGACAAATGACAAATATTTGTGAATGATCGATGAAGAAGAAACTGAGAAGTAGTTGTTGGGACTACAACTGTGGAAAATAGGGAGGAGTGTGCAATCACAAAAGCCAAGAGATGAAAGTGTTTTAAGAAGGCAGATGTCTGTCTACACCTAATGCTGATGAGGGTCAAAGCAATCAAGATGGAATCTGGTTGCTGATATTCTTCCCACTTCACTTTATTATTATTGGTGTGATGGAGACTCATTTGCAAGGACGTTCTTTGCTGCATTGTAGGTAACAGCAAACGTTGTAACAAACTGGAATAAATAGGCATGATTAACTTAATGGTTGAACACATTAATACATCTATGGAATACTATGCAGTCATCCAGAAGAAGAGGGAGGTCTATAGCATTTTCTAAAAAATTGTCCAGATGTATTAAGTGAGAAAGTAAGTCAGAGTCCAATTTATACTATCCTTTTTTTGGTTGTTAGAAAAGATATATATATCTACTAAGAAAAAATTAGGATAGATAAAAAATAAATCATTTTGTAAATTATCTCGGCAGAGTTGTATTGGGAGATTTTCCCTTCTTATTTTGTTGTATAACTGTTTTTTAAGGGGTAGGATTATTTTTGCTCTTTGCAGTTTGCCAATATATTTCAAGTAATGAGAAAGGACAAGAAATAAATGGGATGACTATATATAATTTAAATAAACAGATGAAAAAATTGAGGATGCTCTGGAATAGACATGAGCCAGAGAACACAGAAGGAAAGCTTCTGGCAAGAATGGAATGCTTTCTGCTCATTTACCTCTGCTCTGAGTATATGAGAGGCCCCATGCCACTGGGGTGTTGGTGGCAATTGTTAAGACATCATACTGGTTTTGAGCTAGCTACTCTGTTTCTCCCACAGGGAGAAACTTCTGGTATGTTCCAGTGGCTGAGTTAGTCCAGTGGTCTATAGAGAACTCCTGTAGGTTATGCCAAAACTTAGCTGCTGGCATCATCATTCAACATGTTTTTCTCCTCAAGACACCTAGAGTCTGTGAAGTGCATTCTGATGAGAATATGGCATGAAGGCCCAGTTCCTCTCTCTTCCAGATGCAACATTTGTCCAGAGTCCATTGACAACAGTGAGCTGTGGGACATACTTGGCTTACCTCCTAGAGACTTCATAGCAGAGTAAAATTTGCTTTTATTGAATAGGTAAGAGTCAAGGTCATCCCCTGAAACAGATTTTCTTGCAAAAGGGGAATAGGTGTTTTCCCCATGAATTGCACTTTTAAAAATTAAATTCTATTTCAATAATAAGAATTGATCAAGGATGCCAATGTTCTTCCTTTTTACTTTGTTAAGGAATCCGGATTGAGTACAGCTGCGTATGTGAGAGAGTCAGCAAAAATCTCGACCCCTCTCCCAGTCAAACTTCTTGAGAGAAGAGTCTATATTTGATGTCTTTTTCTCACTTCTAGATTTTCCCCAGCCCTCTGCATTATAACTTTCCTCCCCCTTTCATCGTCTTCATTCACTCTCAGTCCTTTGTCTGTCACCCACATGCCGGGAGGCTGTCTTCTGTCCCCAGCACCCCTCTTGGCCCCTGATATGGAGTGGCCCTCCGTGCACAACACGCCTGCCCCAAGTGCTCACACTGTCTTTGCTCAGTGTGAGCACTTTGCAAACGCACTTTGCAAAACGCATGCTTTTCCCTCATTTTTCTACCCAACTAATTTACCTTTCATGATTAGCTCAGCTGTCCCTTGGGAGAATCTTCTCAGGCCATTCCCTCCCACCCCCGGGAAGAACTGGGTCTTCTCCAGTCTGTGTTCTCAGAGCTGTGAGCAGACTGTAGGTACAGAGCTTACCTGAGAGTCACTGTGGCTTTGTCCTCCCGTGTCTCCTGTCTGTCTCTTCCATTAGACTTACATCCTTAGCCCTAACACAGTAGTGGGGGCAGAGTAGGGAGTAGGTGCCCAGCTCCTGTTGGCTGAATAAATGGATATATTTATTGATTCCCAGGGGGAAATGTGAAAGGCAAAACCATAGTTTTGCTGGGGACTCAGTGCTCTGATGATAGGAATCCTGAAGAGCCACAGGCACATAACCCCCCACCCAGTTACCACTCTGACCTGCCTTCTTCCAAATCTTCACTGGGGCTGGCCCAAGAGTTTGAAATCCCCATTCCCAATTCTGTTTCTGACTCACTAGCCCTTTGGGTTACTCACTTCCTGTCCACAATGGCACTTGCTGGTTTATAAAGCAAGGTGACCCTTGAGGGCTAACAACAACTGAGAGCTTATAAACAGTTTCAGAGTCCCATGAACTGTGTAAATGCTAAATGTTGTTATGAATCGGTAAAGTGCGTGAGTGAGTGGAAACTGCTAAGCTCTCCCCTGGATTGCTAACTACTTTATTTGTCAAATTTAAAAAGTGCTAAAACCCACCCAAGGGGAGAGTTTTGATATTCACTCTTCCTCATGAGTAATTTCTTATGAAGAAGAACAAATAAGATGGGAAGCTAGGATTTCAGCTGTTGGGGGTGGGGGGCGGGGGGCAGAGCAGCCTCTCCAGCTCTGATTCCCACTTCTTGTGTATTTAAGTAAGTGTCTGCAAAGAGAACGATGCATAAATTATGAGTACCCGAAGGCAGTTCCTGCGAAAGGAAGAGAATTTATAAATGTTGCAGCTCTGTTTCCTTCCGAGGGGTGCCCAGTGAATCAAAGGTCACTGTGGATGTTTACCCCTCTCTGTACCCTGCTGGAGGAAGGAGGGTGACTCCTGCGTCATTTCTCAGCATCTCAGCAATACCTAAGGGCGTAGGAGGTCCTTGACACTCTCCTCCAGTTAAGCCAGGGTAAGCAGGACCCCTGGCCTCCCCAACAAAGGGGTACCTTTCAGATCAGAAGCAATTAGTTGAGTCCTCCCATGGCCAGAAGAGTGAGGCAATGCCAAATGCCAATTAGCTTGCCATAGAAACATGCAGCTTCAGCAGTCGGGTCTAATGCTAACATGAGGACTAAAAAGTGACAAGCAGTCTGGGAGTAAGGTTTCCTTTTTAGAACATGATTGGCTTCAGGCCTAAAAGTGAGGACCTTGATATGCTGGCTTGTCTCCTGTGCTTTCATTAAGAATGATATGAGGAATTCTTAATCTCAGGAAACAAACTGAGGGTTGTTGGAGTGGTGGGGCTGGGAGGGATGGGGTGGCTGGGTGATAGACATTGGGGAGGGTATGTGCTATGGTGAGTGCTGTGAACTGTGTAATACTGATGAATCACAGACCTGTACCCCTGAAACAAATAACACATTATATGTTAAAAAAAAGAGAAGATAGTAGGAAGGGAGAAATGAAGGGGAATGAACCATGAGAGACTATGGACTCTGAAAAAAAACTGAGGGTTCTAGAGGGGAGGGGGATGGGGGGATGGGTTAGCCTGGGATGGGTATTAAAGAGAGCACGTACTGAATGGAGCACTGGGTGTTATACGCAAACAATGAATCATGGAACACTACATCAAAAACTAATGATGTAATGTATGGGGATTAACATAACATAATAAAATAAAAAAAAAAGAATGTAGCGCATGCTACCTAGTATGATGGGTTTTAGTTAAGTCTTTGGTCTTTCCAGTCGGGAGGGGGAAAATGGCAGGGTGGGAGTGGCACACTCTTGTCCCTGTTGACTTTCAGGATGTGGATAGTGGACTCCTTCCCAACACCCTTTTAGGTGTTGTGAGGTCCCCTTTGCACTTACAAGTGTCCTGAGGGCCCTCTGGGGTGGAGTCTGTGCCGGTAGCTGGGAAGGGTGGTTCAACAGCTCATCCGGCGGGCTTTGCTGGGAGAAGGGGAGGGACGGTCCCACCTTGGCAGGACTGGTTGGTCAGCAGCTGCAGGTTTGGGACCAGCTCTTATTCAGGGGAGAGGTTTTCCTTCTCTCCTGGGAAGGGCCAAACTGACCCTCAGGTTGGGTCAAATGCCTCTTTCCAATGCTAAAAATAAGACCAAAAAGCTGTATTCAGATGTTTCTAAAAACCTCAGATATTCACAGATAGCCATGTATATAAAATACGCATACATAGTAGTGTTATAACTGTTTATAGTATGTGTATATGGGTGTGTTGGTATATATACATATATGTAATGTGTGTGTGTGTGTGTGTGTGCGTTCTCATAATCTCAATAACATATTTAGAGAAACCCCTTCTCTATCCACATTTTTCCTGGCCGACACGGTAATCATCCCTTTAGTGTCTGCTTTCAAAGACTATCAGATAGGAGACAAGCAATTCTTTCCAGGTTAGAGCAGCATATAAGAACTTAAAACTGGAATAGGCCACCTGAGATTTTTATTCAATTTATATTTCATTTTAAAACTTGAAGGGAAAACACTTTCAGTATATTGAATCTGGAGGGCCTGAATTTGGCACTACAGCATGGTACTGTGGGTACACTTTGGGATGTGTCTCCTGGCGTGTAGTGGGCTGGGGGCTGGGGACAGTCATATCCTAATTGATTCCAAGAGACTCCCCAGTCCCCTATATCCAATCCAGGGCTAGATGCCTGTACGTGAGTAGATTCCATATTTTTGACAGATCCCAGGACACAATGAGTTAGACCACCCTTCCCCTGACAAATATTGAATACTTAAAGATACAACAATGACTGGTGTGCCTGGGTGGCTCATTCGGTTAAGCGTCTGCCTTTGGCTCAGGTCATGACCCCGGAGTCCCGGGATCGAGCCCAGTTGGGTTCCCTGCTTCTCCCTCTCCCTCTGTCTGCCATTCCCCCTGCTCATGCTCTCTCTGTTTATGTCTCTCTCTGTCTCTCAAATAAATAAATAAAATCTTAAAAAAAAAAAAAAGATACAACAACAGAGTGAAGCTCAATGAAGCACCATGGAAACATTTCATATATTCAGAATGTTTAGGGATCTCTACAATTGGTAGCCTCACAACATTGCTAATTTATTAACCTTTTACATTCTATGGGCATGATCCCAGAAAGCTGGTCCCAAAATGAAATCTGTCCCCATATTTTATTTTATTTTTTTAAAGATTTTATTTATTTATTTGAGACAGAGAGAATGAGAGAGAGAGCACATGAGAAGGGGGAGGGTCAGAGGGAGAAGCAGGCTCCCCGCTGAGCAGGGAGCCCGATGCGGGACTCGATCCAGGGACTCCAGGATCATGACCTGAGCCGAAGGCAGTCCCTTAACCAACTGAGCCACCCAGGCGCCCTCTCCCCATATTTTAAAGGGCAATTCTTTGCTCTGACAAAATTATGGGCCTGTTCACTTCTTGGATGTTCCATCCAAAATTATAATGGTTTCCTTACTGATAAACTTCAAGTCTGAGCTTCTCAGGTTAATATTTTACATGGCAAGTAAGATGTGTGGACATGGCAATTATATGCATAAGCACATTATGCTTTGAAGGACCTTGTGAACAAATATGTTAGGAATTGTGTAAGTTGTAGTAGTTTTGGACTCTGTCTTAGAGTCAATGGACAGGGATAGGTTGGGAATTGGCCCAACCTGAGGGCAAGACCGGCCCTTCCCAGGAGAGAAGGAAGACCTCTTCCCTGAATATGAACCGTCTATGGACTGGGCTGCGGTGCTCTGTAGAAGCCCCTGGTGATTGAATACACTGAATAGATACTGAATATATCTCTATAGAACCTGTTCCTAAGTACTGAGGGAGTAGGCAGGGCTGTCTTTTGGCAGGTCAGGTAACAATTTTTAGTGAGGTGAGACAGATGTATTCTCATCCTCTTTAAATTTATTTTTTTCTAAATTTTTAAAAAGACTTTATTTGTTTGTTTATTTATTTGAGATAAAGAGAGCAAGAGTGAGCGAGGGAGTGAGAGCACGAGGGGAGCGGGGAGAGGGAGCAGCAGGGAGCCCGGCGTGGGGCTCGATCCCAGGACCCTAGGATCATGACCTGAGCTGAAGGCAGCCTCTTGACCAACTGAGCCACCCAGGCGGCCCTGAACTTATAGTTTAATGACTTAGAAACACACACACACACGCACACGCACACGCACATGCACATGAACATCCCATATCAGGGACGGCAAGTGGGTGTCACTCTTCATGGAAATGTCAGTTGATCGTTGGAGACTGTCCTGAGCACTGAGAAGAACCGTGGCCCACTGGAGGGAAACACACATGGTAGCTGGCTAGAGACAGCTGCTGAAGGCATGGGGAATGGTGAGGGTTGAGGTTCCTGCCGGGGGAAGCTCCTGCAGCACCAGCACGGAAGGGTCGAGTATCACATTGACCGAGGTTTCAAATCTGTCGAGTGCAATCTGTTTGATTCAAGCTTGGTTAAAATAACTGCAGCAGGCATTCAGCGCACAGTAATAGTCACCTCCAAACATCGAAAGTTCAACAAGAGTGGAAAACAAGGGACTTGATTTAGGGCAAGAAATGGAAAAGAAAACTGGTGACTTCATTTTAAGCTAGTTACATTGGAAACAATTAACATTAAGGTAAATTCATACATTATCCCCAAACCTACATTAACCATGCTTCATGACTTCCTGCTATTCAACACGTTTCACAAACCTTACCCTTCATAAACACAGAAAGTATACATTTTAATTGGGTAAAGATAGGCTTTATAGTAGAATAATTTTATAAGAGGGCCCTTATCTCTTTGCTTTGGTTGGCACAGAAGAAATCTGTGAAGGAAAACAGGGAAGAGTCCAATTTATATTCCTTGAGAACTTTGCCTCAATCTGATTAGTTAGCAAATAGTTTTTTTAATTGTTTAGTTCACTAGGTCATAAATTCAGCTTCCTTATCAGCACAGAGCAAGGCATTTTAGAGCACAGCATCCAGAATAAACAAAAGCCCTTTTAAGCCCAAGTGATTTACTTCATAGTTTCCCTTTAATTAAAGCTCTCTTCTTAAATACAAGCTCGTGTTTCTGATTTCCTATTTGCCTTTCTTAGAGGACTTGCATCATTTTATTTGTCCACAGGAAAACAAATAACAAGATGCTTTCAGACAGTGATTGTATCATTTAGGAATTGCATTTGGCTGGCGGTCACAGAGACTTGACGGCAGCGACTTAAGCAAATTGGGTTATTTTCCTCTGTCATAGGAGGCCAGTGAATGTCTACACATGCGCAGCAGCTCTGTGCATTGTCAAGGGCCCAGGATCCTTGTGACTTTGTGCTCTTCCATCTTTGGTATGTGGCTTTCACACTCACCCTTGCCTCATGGTGCAAGATGGAAGGAGCTTCAGCAGCCATCATGTATCCATTCTAGGGAGGAGGCAGGAGGAAGAGGGTCTGGGTATCTTTCAAGAAACCTTTCCAGAAGTTACACCCAGAACTGACCATATTCCAGAAACTCCTGGTCTCACCTGTCTCCATGGCCCTTAGCTACTGGATCAACCCTGCATAGACTTGCCACAGCCTGACCTTGCCGCCTGCCCAATGCACTGTAGCTCTCCTTGTAAGTCTTCCCCATTGCCACCGAGGGTTCCACATGACCTGGGGGATGGGAATAGGCCCCATGAAATTGAGTCATCAATTGTGTTTGATGCTCAGCAATGTCCAGCTTTGTAACATTTTCATATTGGCTCTCTCTCCTTCCCTATCTTATGTCCCTTTTCCCTTACCCCTACTTCCCTGGGGGTACACTTCCTAAAAAAATTAGTGGCACATACACTTTCATCTCGGGCTCTGCTTTCTTGGGAACCCAAGCTATGATAGGGCAGAACTCAGTGACATGGACTTATTGGCTAGGATGCCCCAGCAATGTAGTCTTTTAGCTGGTAATCTTGTCAAATCAGATCAGATTACTGTTGCTAATGCAGGATGGGAGAAGTCTCTGCCACAGTGACCGGCAGTATAAAGGAAATGAAACAGAGTGATGGTAGAGAGTGACCAGGGGTGGGGCCACACCCAGGGGCTCTGTGTGCAACCAGATGCGTCTCTTAAACAGTAGGCAAAGCAGCATTGAAGACTTCTATCAGCTGCATTTAGCTAAACTGGAGATACTGGTGCCTTTGGGGCTGCACCATGGGAACAAAATCAAGGTGAGGCAAATTGCACCAGCTGAGATCTTGGATATTACTTTTTTTTAAAGATTTTATTTGCAAATAGTCTCTACACCCAATGTGGGGCTTGAACTCACAACCCTGAGTTGAAGAGTAGCATGCTCTTCCAACTGAGCGAGCCAGGCACCCCTGAATATTACTTTTAAAATAAAATTAAAAAAACTCTGGGAAATGTAACACCTGGTATTACTGATCAGCTAATACCCAAACAGGGGTTAGTTGATAATTGCTGAAAGCAATAGGATGTGGACTGTGGGGTGTGGGGATAGGCATGTGGAGGGAGCACCCCAAAACTTGAAGTGGAGAGAAGGAAGGAAATTACTAGCAAAGGACTAGCTTACGTTCACAGCATTTGATTCCTCTCCCTAAGCAGTTTGGCAAACCTCCAGAATGTTAGACCAGGAAAAGTAAAAACTGTCAATTATACCACAAACCATTAGTCCAGGATCCTTGTACAGCCCAGGTGTGTTCAACAAATGAACAAAGCCGGGCCAGACTGTCCAAAGCATAATTTTATTAGGAACTTCTCAAAATACAGAGATAAAGGACAAAAACAGATATAGTGCTTTTGGCTGCAAGTAACAGAAAAATGTAGATTTACTGCTCTTAAATAATATGGCTAGTTTCAGGGCTGGTTATTCGGATACTCAACAGCATTGTCAGGATCCCACTATTTTCTTTCCATCCTTCTGCACTGCTCTGCTATCTTCAGGTTGCCAAGATGGCTGTCATGGATCCAAACATGGAATGGAGACACGACAATGTCTGGTGGAAGAAAAAGTATTTCTTCTCAAGTTCTGATTGTGTCACTTTTCCAAAGAAGACATCCAGATGGCTAACAAACACATGAAAAGATGCTCAACATCATGCCACATCAGGGAAATACAAATCAAAACCAGGATGAGGTACCACCTCACACCTGTCAGAATGGCTAAAATTAACAATGCAAGAAACAACAGGTAGGGGCGCCTGGGTGGCTCAGTCGGTTAAGCGTCTGCCTTCAGCTCAGGTCATGATCTCAAGGTTGTGAGATCAAGCTCCCGTTGGGCTCCACACTGGGCCTACGTAAGATTCTCTCTCTCCTTCTCCCTTTACCCCTCCCCCTCCCTAGTCACAGGAGCATGCACTCTCTCTCTCTCTCAAAAAAAAAAAAAAAAAAATGAAATCTTTTCATTTGCAGTGATGTGGATGAAGCTAGAGTGTATTATGCTAAGTGAAATAAGTCAGTCAGAGAAAGACAAATACCATATGATCTCCCTCATATGTGGAATTTAAGAAAAAAACCAGATGAACATATGGGAAAGGGTAAAAGAAAAAAAGGAGAGAGGAAAACATAAGAGACTCTTAAAGATAGAGAACAACCTGAGGGTTGATAGCGGGAGGTGGGTGGGGGGCTAGATGGGTCATGGGTATTAAGGAGGCCATTTGTGATGAGCACTTGGTCTTGTATGTAAGTGATGAGTCACTGAATTCTACTCTAGAAACCAACATTGCACTGTATGTTCCCTAACTAAAATTTAAATTAGGGGTGCCTGGGTGGCTCAGTCGGTTAAGTGCCTTCAGCTCAGGTCATGATCTCTCTGCCCCTCCCCACCACTTGTGTTCTCTCTTGCACACTCTGCTCTCACTCACTCTTTCTCAAATAAATAAATAAATAATCTTAAAAAAAATAAAATTTAAATTAAAAATATATATATATAAAATAAAGTTCTGATTGTGTCAACAAGAAAACCCTTTTCCAGAAGCCCTTCAGTTGACTTCTTGTCATGTCCCATTGACAGAAGTGCCCCTGCCCAAGCCACATACTGGGACAGGAAAGGACCTACCAGCATTGACTTACACTAATCATGATGACACTCCGCAGGGCTGGGCCTGGGGCCTATTTCCCATAAAGCACTTGGCCATGTGGAAGAGCCTGGATAGCTGAGGAAACATACCCTCTCTGAGCCTCTGTTCATCTGTAAAACTTCATTGATTGTGAAGAACAAATGAAATAATGGACATGAAGTGTGAACCACACAGCAAACACTCCGAGAGTGGTCATTATGATTATGGGCGTTCTCCATTCCCTAACTTCAATTCCAGAATGTGAATCCCTCTTGCAATGCACAAAAGACTGTACTAGGTCGAGAATCACAGCGAGAGCCACAGTGCCCTGGCTTTCAGGGAAGATGTTCTTTCTGTGTTCAGTGCTGAAGCTTTAGTCCTAGCTCCTGTGTCAAAGCCCTAGTCTGCTATCTCCCTTCAAGAATTCAGGAACGTTTCAAGATGCCGGCATTATAATTCTCCTCTTGTCAACTTCTCTACGACAGAGGATACATAGGCTGCAGAATGTCGACAGTAAATTAATGGAGGATTAAGCACATACATTTCCTATGTACTGCCCAAAGCAAAAGCAATACTGTCCGGGGTCTCAATCACTATGACCATGGGTTTCAATGAGCTGGGCTGGCAGATAAAGACTCTTCATGTTCTGACTGCATTCAGGGTATGTCCTTGGGCTACCGGCCTACAGCTACCCAGTGACTGCCCTGGTGCCACTTCTGGCTTCCCTAAATCAGGCCAGATAGTGGTCTGACTGGTGGGACAGGGGCTTTAGAGTCAGACAGACCAATGTGCGCGTGAACACTGGCTCAGCCACTTACTAGCTATGTGACCGTGCAGAAGTCACTGAACTTGTCTGCTGCTCAGTTTCTTTATTTTTTCATCTGGAAAGTAGGCGCTATGGATTGAATGTTTGTAAATCCCCCCCCCCAAATTTGTACGTTGAAACACTACTCCCCAATTAATATTTGGAGGTGGTCATTTAGAAGATGACTAGGTCATGATAAATGGGATTAATGCCCTTAGAAAAGAGACTGCAGAGAGCTCCCCTTCTGCATCCCTGATCTGAGGACGTAGTGAGAAGATTGCTATCTGTGAACCAGGAAGCCGATCCTCACCAGGGATCAAATTTGCTGGTTCCTTGATCTTGGACTTCCCAGCTTCCAGAACTGTGAGAAATAAATGTCTGCTGTTTATAAGTCACCTAGTCCGTGGTACTCTGTTATAGAAGTCAGAATGGACTCAGAGACAAGGCCTTTGGGAGGGAGGTAGGTCATGAGCGTGAAGCCCTCATGATGGGATTAATGTCTCTGTAAGGACAGGAAGAGACTAGAGCTCGAGAAAATGGCCATATATGAACCAGCAAGCAGGCCCTCACCTGACCCGGAATTGGTGGCACCTTGATCTTCCACCTCTCAGCCTCCAAAACCATGAGAAATAAATGTTTGTTGTTTAAGCCATCCAATCTATGGTCTTTGGATATAGCAACCTGAACAAAGACAGTAGGTTTAATACCTACCTTGAAAGGTTGTAAGGTTACAGCTAATGCATATAAAGTATCCATCACAGAACATACATTCAATAAATGATAACCACTCTTACTAGGAAACTGGGTTCATCCTTTGTGTACATACATACATACACACACACACACACATAAAACGTGTATATGTGTGTATTATATATATAAAGTAGGTTTATTGAGGTTTAATTTATATACAGTAAACTTCATTCATTTTAAGTGTATGGTTTGGGGAGTTCTGGCAACCGTATATCTATGTAATCACCACCACAGTCATGATCTAGAGCATTTCTTTTTTTTTTTTTTAAAGATTTTATATATTTGACAGAGAGACACAGCGAGAGAGGAACACAAGCAGGGGGAGGGGGAGAGGGAGAAACAGGCTTCCCACCGAGCAGGGAGCCCGATGCGGGGCTCGATCCCAGGACTCTGGGATCATGACCTGAGCCGAAGGCAGATGCTTAACGACTGAGCCACCCAGGCACCCCAAGATCTAGAACATCTCTATTACCATTCCCAAAACTTTGTGCTTCTTTGGAGTCAATCCCTGACTCCTCCACCCCTGGCCTCAGGCTATCACTGATTTACTGCCTATCATTAACATTTTTGCCTTTTCTAGAATTACATAAAAATGGAATCATATACCATAATCTTTTGTGTCTTGCTTATTTCTCTTTGCATAATGTTTTTGAGATTTATCCATATTGTGTGTATATTAGTTTTTTTCTTTTGCTGAATAGAATTCCATGTGCCAGTTGACGGACATTTGGGATATTTCCAATTTGGGGCTATATAATGCTGCTATAAACATTCATATCCAATGTGGGTACATATGCTTTAATTTCTCTTGGGTAAATATTTAGGACAGGAATTGATAGGTCATATGGTATATTTAATTTGATAAGAAAGTACCAACTGCCTTCCAAAGTGGCTGTGCCATTTTATATTCCCACTAACAATGCATGAGATTTATAGTTAGTTGCTTTTATTCCTCACCAGTACTTGGTATAGTCATTTCTTTTCATGTTAGTTGTTTTAGTGTGTCGATGGAGACATCTTATTGTGGTTTTAATTTTTTATTTCTTTGATAACTCATGTGCCGAGCATCTTTTCATGTACCCATTGGTCATTAGCATATTTTCTTTTGTGAAGTGTCCAATCTTTCGTCCATTTTAAAACTTAAGTGTTTTGTCTTCTTATTATCATGCTGTAGAGTTCTTGAGATATTCTGGATTCAGGTCCTTGTTCACATATATGTTTTACAAAAGTTCTCTCCCATTTTGTGACTTGCATATTCATTTTCTTAATGGTATCTTTTAAGAAGCCTAAGTTTTTCCCAAGATCAGACGAGATCAGGCGCGTTCAGGGTGGGATGGCCGTAGCGCCTGGGTGGCTCAGTCTTTAAGCGTCTGCCTTCAGCTCAGGTCATGATCCCAGGGTCCTGGGATCGAGTCCCCTATCAGGCTCCCTGCTCTGCGGGAAGCCTGCTTCTCCCTTTCCCACTCTCCTGGCTTGTGTTCCCTCTCTCGCTGTCCCTCTCTCCCTGTTAAAAAATAAATGAAATCTTGGGCACCTGGGTGGCTCAGGTGGTTAAGCATCTGCCTTCGGCTCAGGTCATGATCCCGGGGTCCTGGGATCGAGCCCCGCATCGGGCTCCCTGCTCCTTGGGAGCCTGCTTCTCCCTCTGCCTCTCTCTCTCTCATGAATAAATAAATAAAATCTTTAAAAAAAAACCAAACGAAATCTTAAAAAAAAAAAAAAAAGAAGCCTAAGGTTCTGACCAAGTCCACTGTATCAAAATTTTCTTTATGGTTTGTATTTTTATGTGTATGTCCTATCTGAGTATCCTTTGCTTATCTCAAGCTAACAAAGATTTTCTCTTACTTTAGTTTTCACATTTAGGTTTATGATCCAGTTCAAATTAATTTTTTGTATGATGTGAACTAAGGGTAAAGGGTCTTTTTCTCCATATGGATATCAAACTGCTCCAGCACCGTATGTTAAAAAGATGATCCCCGGGCGCCTGGGTGGCTCAGTTGGTTAAGCGACTGCCTTCGGCTCAGGTCGTGATCCTGGAGTCCCGGGATCGAGTCCCGCATCGGGCTCCCTGCTCCGCGGGGAGTCTGCTTCTCCCTCTGACCCTCCTCCCTCTCATGCTCTCTGTCTCTCATTCTCTCTGTCTCAAATAAATAAATAAAATCTTAAAAAAAAAAAAAAGATGATCCCTTCCCTATTCAGTTACCTTGACATCTGTGTAAAAAAAAAATCAACTGACCATGTAAGTGTGAGTCTATTTCTGGACTCTATTCGCTCCCATTGATCCACATACCCATCCTACACCAGTACCACTCTGTCTTGGTTAATGTAGCCTTACAGTAAGTTTGAGATCAGATAGTGTAAGACTTCTAATTTTTTTTTTCAAAATATTTTGGTTATTCTAGGTCCTTTGCATCTCCAAATACGTTTGCCAATTGGCTTGGGAGTTTCTACAAGAAATCTGCTGGGATTTTGATTGGGATTACAATGAATTTGTAGGTTAACTTGTGGAGAAATGGCATCTTAATAAGACTGAACCTTCCAAAGCATTAACATGGTATATTTACCCATTTTTTTAGGTCTTCTTTAATTTCTCTCAGTAATGTTTTCTAGTTTTTGATATAAAGATACTGTATATGTTTAATCAAACTTATTTGTATTTTATATTTAACGTTATAAACAGAACTGTTTTTTTTTTTCTCAATTTCATTTTCTGTTTGTTGCTGGTATATAGCCATGGAATTGATTTTTGTATGTTGATCTTGCTTCCTGTGGCCTTACTGAATTTGCTTACTAGTTCTAGGAGCATTTCTGTGGATTCTTTGGGGTTTTATATATTCATGATTTGGTTATCTGAAAAATTTTCTTTTTTTTTAAAAGATTTTATTTATGTATTTGAGAGAGAGAGAGCATGAGGGGGAGAGGGTCAGAGGGAGAAGCAGACTCCTCGCTGAGCAAGGAGCCCGATGTGGGACTCGATCCCGGGACTCCAGGATCATGACCTGAGCCGAAGGCAGTTGCTTAACCAACTGAGCCACCCAGGCGCCCTGGTTATCTGAAAATATTGATGGTTTGATTTCTTCCTTTCCAAACTGCCTGTCTTTACTTAACCTCTCTTGCCTGTTGCACTGACTAGGACCTCTAGTAAATTATATAACAGAAGTAGAAGTATCCACTAAGCAAGAGGCCTACCTCGAAATAGGCGAGCAAATGCTTTATTTGCTGTCTTACTGAGGAGACAGTGTATCAGGTTGCTCTTGAAAGAACTGCTCCAAAGCTTGTCAGTTTACAGGTGATTATAGGGGAAAAGGAGAAGGGGTGTGTGTATGTGCTGGCAAGCTGTGCTCCAAGGTATAGTTGTGCATCACAAGGTATAATTTGTTGAGTTGTAAAAATTAAGGTTTACTGATTTCCATGTAGACACATGGAATACCCTTAGGTCATCTTAATACTTTGTTTCTATCATATCTGATTGTTTAAAAATATTGCTTGGGTGCCCCACTCAACTGTTTTTCTGGTTCTTTTTTGTTTCTAGTTTCTCCTTGAGGTCACTGGAGAGGGTCACAGGAGGCTGATATCAGCCACCTACTGCAGTTTGACATGGGGGTGGGGCGGTGGGGGGGTAAGGAGGTAGGGGAGGGGTGGGGGTGGGGGGGAGACATCCTTGCTTTGTGACTGATCTGAAGTGGAAAGCTTTCAGTCTTTCACCTGTAAGAATGATGTCTGTCATTTGTAGCAATTTCATAAATTCTCCTTATCAGGTTATGAAAATTTCCTTCAATTTCTAGTGTGCTCAGAGGTTTTGTCATGAATGGGTGTTTAATTTTGTCAAATACACTTTCTGTGTCTATTGAGATGGTCATAGGAGTTTTGCACTTTACTGTGTTAATATAGTGAATTATTTTAGTTGATTTCCAAATGCTAAACCAACCTCACATTCTTGAAATAAAAAGTACTTCAGTTTAAAGTATTATTCTTCGTATCTATTGCAGAGTTAGATTTGCTAATATATTTTAAGGACTTCTGTATCGTACTCATGGTGATGTGATATTGTTTTCTTTTGATATCTTCAAATGTTTTTGGTATCAGTAACACTGGGCTTATAAAAGATGTGGAAAATGTGGTGTGGTGGAAAATAAACTAAACAGTGGCTCCCAAAATACGTCCATGTCCTAATCCCCAGAATCTCTGAACGTCACCTTCTATAGAAAAAGAACTGGGGCACCCGGGTGGCTCAGTCGTTAAGCATCTGCCTTCAGCTCAGGTCATGATCCCAGTTAAGCTCTGCCCTCGGCTCAGGTCATGATCCCAGGCTCCTGGGATCGAGACCTGCATTGGGCTCCCTGCTCGGCAGGAAGCCTGCTTCTCCCTCTCCCACTCCCCCTCCTTGTGTTCCCTCTCTCGCTGTGTCTCTCTCTGTCAAGTAAATAAATAAAAATCTTAAAAAAAAAAAAAAAGAAAAAGAATTTTGCCAAATGATTAAGTTAAGTTTCTTGAAATGGGGAAACAGTCTTGGATTATCAAGATTGTTTGTGTTAAAGAGCAAAAATTCAACTGAATAAATTTGAAGATCTAATTAGCTTTATTCAAAGATTCATGAATCAAAGATTCAAAGAAATCATGAGTGGCATCCCTTCTAGTAAATAGACGGGTGCTGGAGGAACTGTATAGAAGGGAAGGCAGGGGGTCAAAGACTAGAAAGTTATTAGCAAAAGAAAAGTGCTCGCTTCGGCAGCACATATACTAAAAATATTAGCAAAAGAAAAGAAAGGATTATTTCAGGTAAGGTTGCCTTCCCGTAAGGGGGTCTTATCAGGCAAGATTACCTCCCCAGTGCTGACTAGGAAATTCCAGACTGATGGGTTTAAAATTCCATCCCTTGAGAGGTTGAAACTCCTATTAAGACTTCATTTGCTGTCCTGAACGTAAGTGACTCCGCCCTGGACCTGTATTTTTCTTTTTTTTTAAAACATCTGCAAATACAATCATAAACGTCCTTACAAGTGAGAGCAGACAGAGATTTCACATGGTCAGCAAAGGGCGAGTACGCAGAAGAGGAGGAGTTCAGTGTAATCATGGAGGCATAGACTGGAGTAATGGGACCACATGCAGAGGAATGCTGGTAGCCACGGAAAAGCTGGAAGGGTCATGAACATGATTCTGCCCTAGACCCTTGGGTGGAAAAGCAACCCTGCTGACAACTTGATTTGGGCCCAATAATGCTGATTCTGGACTCCTAGCCTCCAGAACTCTGAGGGCATAAATTTCTGTTGTTTTGATATAGGGAGTTTGTGGTAATTTGTAAGTAGCCTCAGGAAACAAATAGAGGAAGTGTTCCCTTCTTCTGTATTATCTTGAAAAATTTTGTATAGGACTGGTATTACATTTTCTTTAAGTGCTTGGTAGAATTCACCTGTGAAGCTATATGGGCATATATATTTTTGAGGCAAAGGATTTAAATTACAATGTCAAGTTTTTAAAAATAACATAGAGCTATTTAAGTTTTCTATTTCATCCTGAATTAGTTTTGGTTATTTTGTCTGTCACAGATTTTGCCCACTTCATTTATATGGTTGAATTTATTGGCGTAAAGTTATGCATTATCTTTCTTTATCATCCTATTAATTTCTGTAGGACCTTATGGTAGTGTCCGCCCTTTCATTCCCGATATTGGTGATTCACATCTTCTCTTTTGTTCTTTGTAAAAGCCGCTTTTAGGCGACAGGCTTGCATATTGGAAACTTGAGATTAAGGCAAAAGGGCCCACAGCCACCACCTGGCTGAATAGGTAGGCCCATCAGGTGACCCACCTCCAAGTATCCATAGGCCCTAACTAACCAATGGGTTATTTCCAACCAGGCACAGTTACCAAAAAAGGGAAAATTCCATACATCCCCATACCTCCTCACCGTCCCCTTTAAGCACAGCCCCCTCCCACTGCCTCCTGGCAGCCAATCTCTCTGCTGTCCTGCCTCCAGCTCCCTTGTGGTGTCTTCAAGAAACTTCTGTTTCCTCCTACCTGCCTCAGGTGAACTCTCTCACCTCCTGAATCGTGGGCTTCCACCCAGTTGTTACCCCACATTTGGGGTCCCCCCCATCCGAGAGGGAGAGACACCACAGTCTTGACCAATGTACTTAGGTATGTATCAATTTTATTGATCTTTGCAAAAACTGCTTTTAGTTTCATTAATTTTCTCTATTATTTAATTTTAATTTTTTTTTCTGACATTACTTCCTTTCTTCTACTTATTGTGGGCTTAACTTGTTCTTTTTCTATCTTCTTAAAGGGGATCTTAGATAATTGATTTTAGGCCTTCCTTCATTTCTGTCGTAAGCATTTGAAACTAAATTTTCCTGTAGGCATTCCCTTGGCTAAATGCCCCAAGCTTTGATATCTTTTGTTTTCATTCTCAGTTAGATCAGAGTATCTTCTAATTTTTTTTGTGTTTTATCTCTCCGATCGATGTGTTATTCAGAAATATATTGCTCAATTTACACATATTTGGGTATAATCCAGATATATTTCTGTTATTGAGCTCTAATTGTACTCTGTCATGGGTCAGAAAACACATGCTGTATGAAGTCAATCCTTTTACATTTATTGAGAGTGTATTTTTGGCCTGGCATCTATGGTCTATCCTAGTGAATGTTCCATGTGCCCTTGAAAGTTCTGCTATTGTTGGAGCATCAGTAAATCTCAATTTGATCAAGGTGCTTGGTAGTTTAGTTCAAGCTTTCTATATTGTTCCTGACTTTTTGTCTACCTGTTCTATCAATTTATTGAGAGAGGAATATGAAAGTCTTGGTTCTAATTGTTACCGATTTCTGTTTAGACAGCTTTTGCTTTATGTATTATGGAGCTCTTTTATTATTATTATTTTTTAGATTTTATTTATTTGCGAGAGAGAGAATGAGAGACAGAGAGCATGAGAGGGAAGAGGGTCAGAGGGAGAAGCAGACTCCCTGCTGAGCAGGGAGCCCGATGTGGGACTCCATCCCGGGACTCCAGGATCATGACCTGAGCCGAAGGCAGTCGCTTAACCAACTGAGCCACCCAGGCGCCCATGGAGCTCTTTTATTAAGTGTCATACATTTATGACTGTTCTATCCTAACTTTTTCCTGTCTCTGGAAGTTCCCTTGTCTTAAAGTCTATCTTGTCTTATGTTAATAGAGTCTCTCCATCTTTCTTATGCTCACTGCATGATAGGTCTTTTCCATCATTTTACTTTCAACCTATTTTGTCTTAATATTTTAAATGCTTATATGATAGCATATTGCTAGGTGTTGCTTTTTATGTCATCTGAAAAGCTCTACCTTTTGATCAGTGTTTAGTCCATTACATTCAATGTAATTAATTATATAATTGGATTTAAGTCTTCCATTGTTATTCATTTTTAAATTGCCTTTTTTTGTTGTTGTTGTTCCTCTGTTCTTCCTTTTCTGTCTTCTTTTCTGTCAATGAAATTTTTTTAGTGCCATTTTAATTCCACTCTTGGCTTTTTAGGTCTATTTCTTTCATTAATTTTTGGCACTTGCTCCAGGGATTACAACACGCATCTTTTACTTATCACAATTTACTTCAAGTTACTACAGGAACCTTGCATTGGGGAAGCCTGGGTGGCTCAGATGGTTAAGTGTCTGCCTTCGGCTCAGGTCATGATCCTGGGGTCCTGGGATCGAGCCCCATATCAGGCTCCTTGCTCAGCAGGGAGCCTGCTTCTCCCTCTGCTTACCACTTCCCCTGCTTGTACTCTCTCTCTCTCTCTCTGACAAATAAATAAATAAAATCTTTTAAAAAAAGGGAACTTGCATCAGTATATGGATCCACACTTGCATTTTAATACTCCTTTTTTTTTTTCTTAAGATTTTATTTATTTGACAGCAGAAGAGCACAAGTAGGGGGAATAGCAGAGGGAGAGGGAGAAGCAGACTCCCCGTTGAGCAGGGAGCCTGACATGGGGCTCAATCCCAGGACCCTGGGATCATGACCCAAGCTGAAGGCAGATGCTTAACCAACTGAGCCACCCGGGAGCCCCCTCTGTTTGGTTTTTATTTGGTGAAACGCTATTGATTTTTTTTTTTTTTTGATATATGTTGGTTGCAGAAAAGAATGGTTGACCCCTGTTAAAGTGAACTTACTGAGGCATTTGCCATAGGAAAGTCTGAGGAGGTAATTGGAATGATGAGGAGGGGCAGAGGCGTGACATCATACGTGTAGATTATGAAAGGCAGAGGAATTTCTGAGAGGTTGTGGCTGTTGGAGAATGGGAGAGAGGAATGTTGTTCCAGAAGGTACGACAAATCTGAAGTACAAGTGTGCATGAGCTATGGCTTCCAAAAGACAAGGAAAATTGGCGAGTGGGTGAGTAAAATTTGGAAACTCAGTTGAGGCACTTTTTAATAATAGATAAAACTAACAAAAAATTGTGTTAGTATGGAAAAGGATATTTTTCTGGGACTTTGACTATTTTACACCTGAGTGTAAGCCAAGCTAGGGAAAATCTAACAGTGAAAATGCTTAGAGACATTTACAGAAAGGACTAGAATGAAATGAAATAAATAAACAAAAAAGAATGACTGGATGTCATGTTGCCATGACCAGCAAGTCTAGGTAGTAGCATCACTTTACAGATGAGAAAAACAACTTTTTGTTTTTGCATAGTATGTAAATTTAGGGTGAATTAATAAAATCTTGCCTTGTTATAAAAATTTTTCACCCAGAAAACACCAGCAATTCTGCTTCGCCTGTTTTTTTTTTTAATGTTTTTTTCCTGAGAAAAGTCTTGACTATTGCACCTGTTCTTCTATTCAAAAAAGCATTATAATCACCAGCAGATGTGCCAGTGGCAAAAGAAAATGTGAAGTCCTAAGTGTCTCATTAGAGGAACCCTAGGATAGGATCGGTTACATTTAATTCCCAAGGCCCTCTCATTATATTTCTCTTGAAAGGGCTTGTTGCGCTGTAGTTCTCATGAACTGGGAGGTTGTCTTACCTTGGGAAATATTAATATTTCATCCTGTCCTTTAATGTGCCTGCCAACATATTTAAAAAACAAGTAAAAATTGCATGTATTAGAATGATGAAAAATGTTTTAAGACATTAAACTACTTAACTGAACTTTAAACTGTTTGGAGGTGAGTTCAGGCAGATGACACTAATAAAGAAGCCCAGGTATGCTGCAACATGGTACTGTCATAGTTGAAACTGGTGACGTTCCAGAATCCAGTGGTTGACAACTGAGCGTAATTAGCTCCCTTGTGTAGCCCCAGACTCCGAAGACTCATCAGCCAGTGGCACTCTGGGGTCGCATCAACATTCCATTGTCTCTTACCCTCACCTGCTGACAGAGAACCTCCCACCCTTGCAAAGTCTTCCCAAGGTGTGTTTGAGTCTTTCTGGGGGTTTCTTATACGCGTTCCTGAATGAGTCTTCCTGGAAATTGGCCACGTCTTCCTTCTCTTCCATGGCAAGATCTGAGGTAGATGTGTGTGCACTGAGGGGGGGCATGTCCCCTTCCAGTCTGCATTCCACTCTAAGTCTTGGTGGAATGTGGGACTACTTGTGCTCCCTCACGTTTTATAGAAGGTGTAGGGAAACTTCTCTTTCATGTTCTTTGCAGCCCTCTCTCTTTCTGGTATGCGACCCTAGGAAGACATTCATGGGGTACTCTGTAGGATAAGTACTGCTGTACTCTTAAGTAGCTGCTCCCTCTGCTTCAGAGGTTTGATTACCTGGCGAAGTAGGATGTTTCTGGCTCTTGGTCCCTTAAGAGGAATTTTCTACGGGGTTAGGCTCTCTGTTCTGGGAAGGGAAGGCAGACATTGAACCCTCTGGTTCATCTCTGCATCGCCAGAGTAGGGCACACGCTAGAAACTTGTCATCTCTGCCTGGCGCTCTTAAGTCTTGCAACAAATAGAATTCTTTTGGGGTTGACCCCACAAGTTTGCCAGTTGCCTACATTTTGTCTCAGGCACAAGCTAAAACTCTCACTGCATTGAAAAGATCTCATGAAATATCATAGTTACTTTGGGCTAAATTGCTTTATTCCTAAAGAGCTTGGAAATTTTGACAAAATTTCATTGCCCATATCATTACCATTTCAACTCCGGCATCTCCTGATTTTCCATCATTTTGCGTTTGGTTTAATTACAGACTAACGTAGGCATTTCAACGGTTCCATCCTGATGAGATAATTGCCCCTTGCCTTGCCACTAACAAACCATGTTGGGCTAGGGTTGCCAGAGAAAACACAAGACACTCAGTCAAATTTGAATTTCTAGTAAATGTAATGAATACTTTTTTAGTATTATTAAGTCCCATGCATTTTGGCAATGGAGCATGGTCCCATATTTATACTAAAAATTATTTTGTTTATCTGAAATTCAAATTTATTGGTTCTCCTGTTTTTATTTTTCTGGAAAAATCATTTCTCTTTTCTGTGTTTCTGCTTCTTCATCTATAAAATGAAGTATCAGCTTTGTGTACCTCATTAATCTAAAGCTCAGATGACATCAAGTGCATTAATGTTCTTTGATAAGTAAGAATTTGCCACAAATATGTGAGACACTACTAGCCATTCCACAAAGGTTTATTGAGTATCTACTATTTGCTCTGGTTGGTGTTAGCACACATTTGCATAGTGAACTCAAAATAAGCAGAAGACAGGTTTTGCTTCTAAGGAGCTTTTCAGATTGCTAAGACAAGTTCCGTGGTCTTTTAAACACTACAGAAGATAAACAAGTGTAATGCAAGGTAGTAAGAACAGTGTGTACCTCCTGGAGGGTGCTGAGAACTGAGTCCTGATTTCGACCGAAGGACCTCATGGATTCTGGATTCCTTGCTGGGAATCCTCAGGAAATCCTGTGAGTGCCAGAAACGTAGGGAGCATAATAAAGTCCAGAAACAAGGCACTGGAACAAGGAAGGAATTGTCCTTGTAGCATAATATCGGATCCAGTTTCCCAGTTCCAAAGTGAGTTCATGTGTTCTCATTTTTAATCTTAATTTCAGCTTGAATAATGCCTTCAAAAACCAAATTAGCATAATGTTTTCAAATGAGAAAAGCCTCTAATATCCCATACAGTCCATTTCCTAAGTACATATTTAAAATGAGAGATTAAAAGATAATAATAAAATAAAATGGGAGATTGTTTTTTTTATTCCTTCATTCATCCTTTTGTTCATTTATACGTTATCTACTCAATAAATAGTATCGAGCATGTGCTATGTGCCAAGGAATGTGCTCAGTATACAGGGTATTTAGAGATAAAAAAGGGACAATCTCACTGAGGTGCTCGCTTTACTGTTTCTATAAATAGACCCTGAGATCTTGTTTAGAGATTCTAGTTAGGACAGATAAGCTTTGAGTGTGCCCTTGATCTAGGAACCGTGTTTATTCCTGTGGAAGGAATGTCTGTCTTCAATGAACCTTGTATTTGTGTAGGATCACGTGATCTAGATTCGCTGACTAACTCTGATCTCCCAGAATGTGACAGATTAACACAGCCAGATAACCCTTATTTCTTAAGACAAAAGTCTAGGAGAAGACAGACATGTAATGCATATTGTTAATAGCGTATGAGGAGGGGATTGTACAAGGTGCTGTAGAAAACAGGAGAGAGTGTCAGAGAGGATTTCTGGGCAGCTTTTCAGAGTGGGCAGCGCTGGGAGCTTACCAGGGTGTGAATGTGGGAGGACGTTGCTGGCAGGGTGAACATCGTGTGCTTCTGAAGAGCATTTGTCAGACTCTGCCTTATGGCTTTCTGCTGTCCTTCCTCAAGACAGCAGGCTCCTCCCAGCCTTGGAGGGCTGTGTCTTGTCTTTGCATCCTATCATCTAGCAGAGTGTCTTTCAAATGGCTCTTTTAGCTCAACGGGCCGGAGTTGCATTAATAACTTTTTTGAATAGACTTCATAATAATGGGATGGTATATATTCATAGGCAGTGTGAAGTCAAAGACTTTGGTTCAAATCTTGGCTCACCACTCACCGGGTCATACCATCTTGAGCATGACACCCTCCCTGAAACTTTTCCTTAGAGAAAAATGAGAAAAATAAGATCTACTTCATATGTTGTTTTGAAGATTATATGCTGCTGGTATAAAGAGAGACAGCTTATTCTAAATCCATTCCCCACCCCCACCTATAATATGCTTCTCACACTGACTTGGCATTTAGTTGCTACATTTGTTGGAAGAAAGATTTAAGAACCTGGAATACAGCCCACTAAACAGTAAAAATTCTGCTTGTGTGAAAAAGAATTATGTTTACAGCTTTATATACATTCATACACATTGTGACGTATCCATATATTGCAAGTAGATCGTGTTTAGGTAACTCTCAGGGAGGATGCTTTTGTTGGCTAGTGGTCATGCATGCTTCCCAGATGTGTTCTGGTGAGACAGCGTCTGGAAATCAGGAAGCTGTTTGCAGTATACCATGAACATTTGAAGTGTCAAATTTAAAAATATATATATATATATATTTTGTTGCGGAATCATTGTAGGTTAAAAAATAACCCGTGAGAAGTGTTCTAAAATTTTTGGAAAAAGCTTAGTATTCTCGCCAGGAATCCCTGTGAATCAGGAAGAGCTGGCCATTGATTTAGGGACATGGGAGGGCACCCATATTCCTTGGCAGCAGAATTTGACAATCTCTGGTCTGTTAGATTAACCAGTTTCAGTGAAAATCAGTTCTAAATCATTTTAAACATTTCTTAAACAGGTATCTTTCTAACTGACCCAGCCTTGAGAGAGTGGATCATTTTGAGGAATAGCTAATTTCTGGAATAACAGAAGACTTAGTTTAAACACTCAGGACATTATTAAAAAGATACGAAAGGCCCCATTCCTCTTACCTTCCCACCCAATTCGACATCAGTTTTGAAGAGGGAAATAATTTCATATCCAGGCTCCTTATCTTATGAATCCTCCAACTACCTGTTCCCTCCTGGGACCAAAGAGAAAAAATTGAGACTCGAAAGCATTGTCTTCGACGGACAGTGTTTTCCACTTTCTATCCTGGTTCAGCAGCATCCAAGAGCCAACTTCAGATCTGGTCAATGGAAGGAAGTCTTTTCATGTCTCCTCCTCTCTTTTTGTCGTCTCTCTTGATTAAAACCCCAAGGACAGAGGGCTTAAGTGGCTTGATCTGTGAGTTAACATACCTGGGAAATACTAAGTAAGAGAGGGAGAGTGGATCCTGTGGGACTAAAGAAAGCCTGCCTGGTTCCTCTGAAGAATGTTACAGCATGACTCCCAACTGTATCCTCCTCTCTGGCCACATGTCCTGGCATATTGCCCCTCTCCAGAACATCCTGGGCTCCAGCCACGTTGAGCTGTTAATGATGATACCGTGACCTCAGGGGGAATTCACAGAGCTGCAAAATAGAAATATATTCCAAACACATTTTGTATTTGCACATGCTATTCTTTTGGCTTGGATTACCCTTCACCCCAGTATCTGTAGGAAAGCTCCTATTCATCCTTCAAAACCCTCCTGCATTATCACCTCTTCTGTAAAGCTTTCATCAACATTCCAAGGCAGTTATTCAGTTCTTTCCCTGGGCTCCAAGAGCACATTTACTATCTCAATTATAGTACTTATCACACCATTTTATAATTTACCTGCTTATCTGTCTGCTCCCTGGGATACCCATCATTAGTTGCCTACCAAAAATCTTTCTCCACCTCTTCTTACTGATAGAAACTTGATGTTGTTCAGGTATCCACTTTCAAGGAAGATTGGACCTCCTCCTCTGCCCCCGGGGGCGAATTTTGGTTACCTTATGCCAACAATGGCAATTCTAGTCTGCCTGCCAGTAAGTGGTTTCAGCTTGAGTGTGGGATGCAGTGCCGGCCAACGAAGTCAGCTGTTGAGGTGTTTCTCCAGCTTGCTTGTGCATATGCATCCCCTGGTGTTTTGCAGATTCTGATTTTGGAAGCCTGGGGTGGGGCTTGCAGGTCCCACATGCTGCCAGTCTGAGGACCACCTTTCGAGTGGTAAGCTAAGGGACTTCTAAGTTAAGTTTCTGTACTTTTAGAAAGAGACCTGAGAGAACGGGTCCTTTCATGTCTCCGAAATCAGCTGTGTGAAGTGTGGTGCCTGGAGCTGCTGCCGGCATCTCGTAAACACCAAGGAAGTAGCCAACATGCTGGGGATAGCAGAATGGAAAGATGGGGAAAAGCCTAGGCCTAGAGCTCATGCTGTTAAAATGTTGAATTAAGCAACTCTGGAGCAGCCAATCTTCTGTGTGTTTTATTGTTTATGTTCTGGGAGGTATTGTTTTACAAAATTATATATTTATATGCATATATATGTCCAGGGTCATGATAGGTCGTGGTCATAAATGTTTGAAAACACCAGCCTGGCCAAAGGGCCAGTGTTCCTTGGGAGCACCGTGCACGTGCACTGCACTCCTGCAGGAGGCAAAGCTGGTTCAGGAAGCCCTGCCATCCCGCCTGGGTTCTGTTATCCCCACTCCCATTGTGTCTCTCTCCAGTCCCCAAGCCCCACGCTCAGTGGTCTAGCCTATGAGCTGTTCTTGACTCGGAGGAAACAGCACTTTGTGCTGTCCTCATTCAACCGCTTCCTGTACTTGGTGCTGAGGCTTCTCTGAGCCACATGAGTGGATTGGCCTCTTGCTGGCTGACTCCCAGCCAGACCACACAGATCCCAGCCAGGGGCGATTTGACCCCTGGGTCCAGCTGTCTATGATCGTCCCAGTGGGAAATGGACCAGAGTCAACATTTGTGGCTTAAGGAGTCTTAACCAGTTCACAGCCTGGAGTTTTGAACTGGATCTTGCTTCACCTGCTTCTGGGAGTGTTGATGATGGAGCATATTTAGTGACAGGACTTTGGTTCTGAGTCTGAGGTGTCACTCTCAAAACTGTTGGGAGCAACACCAGCCCTGTAAAGCCACTCTTGGGATGGGGTATAGAGACGCAGCTCCCCGTCTCTTTCCTCCTTCCATATCCCAAGCCCTACTTACCATCCCTGTCCTCTGGGGCTCCGCTAATCTGGGCTGGTGTCTGAGGTGTTGATGGGAGAGACTTCAGTAACTTAACATTCCTCCCAGGCAGTCTCTCTCCATATTCAACCAGTGTTCCAGCCAAAGCCAAACCTCTGCAATTTTCCACCTCTGGGCATTTTCCCATGATGTACCCTTCATCTGAAATTGTTTCCCTCACCCAGCTCCTGCATGAGGAAATCCTATCCATATGCTAAGGTGGAGCTCTCACACTGACCACACTAGGAAAACGTGCCCAATCTCCATTGCCAGAATTCACTGTACTTTCCTCTGGACCCCTCAGGGTTTTGTTTGTGCCTCTATTTGAGCACATATCACATACTGCCTCATTGTAGTTATTTGGGTTTCTTCTCTTTTCTGCCTCTTACATGTGCTCCTGAACTCCTTGCAACTGGGTTTTCTTCATCTTTACTTAGCAAACTTCTGGGCATGCAACAGGTGCTACACACATTGTAGGCTTGATGTGCTATTATTTTCAGGGTTAAAAATGGTCAGTGACCTATACGATCAATTGAGTTTCAACAGGGGTGCCAACACCACTCAGTGAGGGAAAGGACAGGCTTGTCAACAAATGGGGTTGGGAAAATGCATGTCCATATGCAGAAGAAGGAAGTTGGACCCTTACTTTATGCCATATACAAAATTTAACTCAAAATGGATTGAAGACCTAAATATAAGAGCCGAAACTATAAAACTTTTTGAAGAAAACATAGGGCAAAAGTTTCATGACATTAGATTTGGTGATAATTTCTTGGCTATGATAACAAAGACAGCCAAAATAAAATAGATAAAACAGATTTTATCAAAATTAAAAACTTTGTGTGTCGAAGGACACTATAAAGAAAGTGAAAAGATGGTCCATAAAATGGAAAATAACATTTGAAAACCATATATCTGATAAGGGATTAATATCTAGGATATATAAGAAACTCCTAGAACTCAACAGCAAAAGTACGGACAATGCAATACAAAAATGGACAAAGGACTTGAATAGACAGATGTCCAAAGACGACATACAAATAGCCAGCAATTGCATGAGAAGATGCTCAACATCACTAATCATTAGGGAAACGCAAATCAAAACCACAATAAGATACTACTTCACACCATTAAGATGGCTACCATTAAAAAAACAAACAAACAGAAGATAACAAGTGCTGATGAGAATGTGGAGAAACTGGAACCCTTGAGCACTGCTGGTAAGACTTTAAAATGGTGCTGGAGGAGATTATGCTAAGTGAAATAAGTCAAGCAGAGAAAGTCAATTATCATATGGTTTCACTTATTTGTGGAACATAAAGAACAGCATGGAGGACATTAGGAGAAGGAAAGGAAAAATGGGGGGGAAATTGGAGGGAGAGATGAACCATGAGACTATGGACTCTGAGAAACAAACAGGGTTTTAGAAGGGAGGGGGGAGGGGGGATTGGTTAGCCCGGTGATGGGTATTAAGGAGGGCACGTACTGCATGGAGCACTGGGTGTTATACGAAAACAATGAATCGTGGATCACCACATCAAAAACCAATGATAGGTTGTATGGTGACTAACATAACATAATAAAATTAAAAAAATAAAATAAAATGGTGCTGTTGCTAAGGAAAACAGTATGGATATTGATGAAAATTAAAGTAGAATTATCATATGATTCAGCAATTTCACTTCCGGGTATATATTCAAAAGAATTGAAAGCAGGGATTTGAACATATTCGTACACAAATGTTCATAGCAGCATTATTCACACAGAAGAAGGTGGAAACAACCCAAATGTCCATCAACAGAGGAATGGATAAACAAAATGGCATATACGTGCAATGGACTCTCGTTCAGCCTTAGAAAGGAAGGAAAATCTGATGTGTGCTACAGCACAAATAAACCTTGAAAACATTATGCTAAGTGAAATAAGCCAGACCCAGAAGGATAAACATTGTATGATTCCACTCCAGGAGGCACTTAGAGTAGTCAAATTCAGAGAGATAGAGAGGAGAATAGATGTTACCAGGGCCTGGGGGGTGGAGGGGGATGGGGAGTTATTGTTTAATAGGTACAGTGTTTCAGTTTGGATGATGGAAAAGTTCCGGGGATGGATATTAGTGAAGGTTGCACAAAAGTGTGAATGTGTGTAGTGCCATTGAACACCTAAAAATGGTAAATTGGTAAATTGACATTACATTTATTTTACCACAATCAAGCAAAATACAGCAAAATACGTCAAATCGTCGGTGAGTTGCTAGTCTAGATTAGTAGGGATAAGATGTTTCTGTCTTACTGAATGGATCGAGGCATTTGCAAGAGCTCAGGATCCGGGGTCTGTGATATGCCGAAAACGAAAACACCGCCTACTTCTCCGCGTCTACACAGAGATTCAGGAAGTTGCTAAGCCTTCGGTTCCCAAGAATCACAGTCTGAGGGAGTTCCATACTATGTTTTTGGTTTTGAAAGTCTTCTGTGGAAAGAGGCTGAGACCACTGCTCCACATCCTGTGTTAGCTATAGCACAAGCCCCTACCGCCCAGGCTGTGCAGGGCCCGTGTGCAGGGCACACAGGGTTACTGAGTAATTGGTCCAGGCATCTCCCAGAACGAGAGCTTCACATGGGGTGGCCGTTTCTCACTGAGACCTATTGGCCAGGAGAGTCACCTGCTGTGTGAAATGCTGACATGTCCTGTTCTCCAGGAGAACTATGCAGAATTGGTGACCTCTAAGCTGGCAATGCTTTCTGAGTGAAGACCCAGCTTTTGAATCCCGGGACTTGAGCCAGGCAAAGGAGTCAACACTTTGAAGGAGAAACCGCTCTCAGTTCAGCAGAAATGAAATAAATTTGTTCTCGTTTTTAATCCATAGCTTTGGGTCGAACAGTGGTGTCTACATTGTCTTTACCCTATTCTGTTAATGAGAGCCCCCTCCTCCCTTCCCAGAGCTTGGCACAACCTCCCCCTTCCCAAGGCTCCCTTCCATCTTCCAAAGGTCCTTCCATTGCGCCCGATGCAATGGTTCTCACACACCGTAGGTATGACTGTGTGGGACTTGTTAGAACTAGAGACTCCACCCTTGATCCTGATTCAGTGGGTCCAGAGTGGGGATGCGCACTTTAAAAGCACTCTTGTTGGGCGCCTGGGTGGCTCAGTTGGTTAAGCGACTGCCTTCGGCTCAGGTCATGATCCTGGAGTCCCGGGATCGATTCCCGCATCGGGCTCCCTGCTCGGCAGGGAGTCTGCTTCTCCCTCTGACCCTCCTCCCTCTCATGCTCTCTGTCTCTCATTCTCTCTGTCTCAAATAAATAAATAATAAAAAAAATCTTAAAAAAAATAAAAAAAATAAAAACACTCTTGTTGACATGTAATTCACATGGGCAGTGTACTTAAAGCAGCACCTCTGGTGATTCTGATGAGCAGCAAGGTTTGGGGACTGTTGGCCTGAGGTGGAAGTCAACCACACCTGGCACTGGTCTAGGTCATGGTCAGAGAGTTGGAGTTTTATGATAACCATCATGGCAGACCCCTAGACAGTTTTCAGCAGAGGAGTGACATGATCTTGTTTATAAAGATCATAACGCCTGTTGTGTGAAGGACAGACTCGGGGCACAGGAGATGCGGCACTGTTGCAGAAATCTAGGTGAGAGATAATGGGGCTTGGGTTAGGGTTATGTCAGTGGAGATGGGGAGAAGTGATCGGATTTGGGATCTATTTTACAGGTACAACTGAAGAACTTATTAATAGATTAGATATTGACTATGAAGAAAAGTGAGGATTCAAGGATAACTCTTAGGGTTTTGGACTGATCAAATCGACAGAAGGCTCAAGGGGGTGAGATGGCAGGTTTGGTCATGTTCATTTTGAGATGCCTACAGGACATCCGAGTCAAGAAGCTAATAGGCAGTTGGATGCATAAGTCTGCATCTGATAGAAGAGTTCTGGGCTGGAAACACATTTGAGAGTCAGTAGTATAGATGGTCTTACAGGCTGTGGAACTAGATGAGATAACGTGGGGGAGAGTATAGGCCCAGAAGGCCACAGACCTGGGGTCACTCTGACTTTAGAGGTTTGGTGTAGGAGGCTGAGAGAGACAGAGATGAACAAGGGTGAGCCACGAGGTGGGAGGGAACCACGGGGATGTGTCCTGGGAGCCCAGACAAGGCAGTGTGAATGGAGGGAGCCGTCAGCCTTGATGCCGCTGAGAGAATACGTAAAAATGCACAGAATTGACCAGCGCTTTGGTCCACGTGTAGGTGTTAAGTGGCCTCAATAAGAGTTGTGTTAGTGATGTAACAAAAGCATAACTCCAGCAGGGTGGAAAGAAAGTCCCTTGTCCCAGTTCTATGAGAATAGTTGCTTCTGCATTTTGGGGAAACCTAAGCCATCAACGACACAGCTCAAGATTGGTGGGGGCGGGGCCCTGCGGGGGCAGTCAGGAAGAACAGCAGTCCTGGGGGTGGCAGTGGAGAGGTGACTGCGTCTAGGATCGGAAGGGACGGCGATCAGAAGGTGGAGGAGTGGCTGCCCCTCAGAGGCAAGGGCTGGCGCCAGCTCCTTACCTCCAGGCTCCAGAACTTGGCAAAGATTCTAGGCCTCACCTGTGGGATGGAAGGCAAGAACTTCAAGAGACCACATGAACTTGGGTCTGAGAGTACCAAAGACCAGAGGTAAAGGGACTTCACTCCATTTTCTGGGTGGTTCTTAAGCCCCCCTGGGTTCTACAGCAGGAATTTGCTACTGAGTATCTTCCAATCCATTGGGAGAGACCTTAATTCAGACTTAAGTTGACCTAAATAGAGTGGTATTTCCTCTGCACCTGAGTTTGTGGACTGAAATTCATTTCCACTATGCTCTGCAGTTTTCTTCAACCTCTTTCTCTCCTAAATAAAAACATTGTAATTAACTTACATGAACCAGAGCAGAGGGGTTTATAGAACAGCATGATAAAAAAAAAATGTGGAAATGCTTTGAAAAGTTATAGACACCGAATAAATGGAAAGGAAAAAATAGCAATGCCCTGCTCGGAAAGAAAACCACCATATCATTAATCTAGAAAGCTCTCATAACCCTGAGACCAGGGAAAACTACAGGGAGTAACTCTTTAATAGTGCACGATTAACCATATTAGTTTGAAAGTGTTCATATCTTATCATCACAAGTCTCCGGAGAGCAGGAGCGAGTATGGAGCTCAGCTAAGCAAGTCAACACGTTTGTGTTAGAATTTTTCATTAAACAGAAAGGAAGGGAGGGAAGGAAGGAGGACAAAAGATTGCTTTCTCTACCTCCTTCCTGAAATGCTACCCTACATCCTAATAGCGTAAATACTCTGGGGAGAGTAGGGAGTAAGCAGTTTATCAATCATTGATATTTATACGCGGCTGTCACAGGACCTGAGCAGATTTGCCAGAAAGTGTAAACCCTGCGAGCAGTTGGAAGAAGCTCCCTGCTAGGAAAAAGCACCTCCTCATGCCCCAAATATTTCAGAGTGATGAGAATAAACTTGGGTGACTTTGCAGTTTGGCTCAGGGCATTTCAGTCAGTACCAGACCAATCTGCCTTGGATGCAGATGGTAATTTGATAATTTCTACAAGGAACAGTTCCGATTGTCCCCCTACACGCCGGAGTTCAGGCTTCCATCTCCACACAGTTTCATTTGTAGAGGGTCATTTGTTTTCTACCCGGAGGCGTTCTTGAGGTGGGTGGCCAGGCTCGCTTGAGCGCGGGCAATCCTGCACGTCGCCGTCGCCCTGTCCCAGCAGAAACACGTCCAGAGGAAACATTAATCAGGTGTGAATCTTACAGACGAGAAAATTGGGAGGGGGAACGTGGCAGCGGAGGGGCAGCATCTGCCTGGTGTTTGCCGGATCACCGAGCCCAGGAGGATGGGTTGCCTAGCAGCTCCCAGTCACTGCAGGCCAGTGCTAGGCAACAAGATGCAATCTGTCAGCTGCAGGCCGTCTGTGTTTTCCTCCCGGTTTTCAGAAGACATGTAGGTATTTCAGAAGCATCTAATTACCTTCGATCTCCTTTGCTTCACTGTGTGCATCAGGTATCCTCTGTCAGCGTCCCCCAGACCCCTGGCGTTTGGATGCTCTTCTCACACAGGAGAGAACCCACACTTTGCAGGAGACTTTCATGCATTTCAGAGGACAGGAAAATGAGAATTTGTCACTTGGGATACATTAAGCCAGCTCTCTGGTCATTTTCAAGGCTTCTCATCCCCACATAGAAATTGTTAGATGTACAAAGAAAAAGTCACGGATGGGTGCTGGGGACACTGGGAGCCATGCTTTGTTGTGTGAGCAGCCATTCTGCTACCTTCTTGCTCCCCCAGTAAAAGGAGAGAAAAGGATGTGGTGGTGCAGGTCTCATCTGATTTCCATGGCCAAGCAATCAATAGTCTTTCTTGTGCGTTTTCTATGTGTAATCCTTTTTTTAGTTTTTCATTCTCATGATAACCCTACGATTATTTCCGTTTCACAGTCGAGGAAACAAGAGGCTCAGGGAGTCTGTGTTTCCAAGACACATAGTTGCTTAGTGGCTCTAAGTGTTGCTTTGGTGCCTCCCCAAAGTTGTGCGAGACATGATCTCTGCCCATTAGGAAAACTTTAATCTAATTGCGAAACTTGTGATGATTCTGAAATATGGTTTTTTGTTTTTTTTTGTTTTTTTTGTTTTTTTTAAGTCCAAGACAGTATGTAATTTAGAGGGATTCAGGGACATGGAATTCTATGGTTGGGCATCTTGAAGGGGGGAGAAGCCTGGAAAAGGCTCAAAGGATTGAAGAGGAGAGTTTCATGTCTCCTGAATCTGCTTTTAGTGAAAGAAGTTCCACCCAAGAACAATGGCATCTGCAGGCCAGTCTTTAATTTTCAGAAGGCAGTATGACAACTGGAAGCAAAGATGAACCTAGATTGTATTCTGCTCCCTGGTTTTGGTTGAATTTCAGACTCACAGATCCATAAGCCCTGGTATGTGTGGGTTTATCACCCACACCCACCTCTACCTATGGATGCTGGCTGCTGAACAAACATTCACCTCTTCAGAACTGGGTTGAACATTGTGTGTGTGTGTGTGTGTGTGTGTGTGTGTGTGTAAATCCTTCCTAGCATTGCAGTGCTCAGTTCCTTAAGTCAGAATCAGGAAACAAACAGGGGAGATCAAGTGACCCAGAGAACAAAAGGGGGGCGGTAAGAATCAAGAGACTTAGTTCAGGGTCAAAGTGAGTAGGGTGAGAATTTACAAATGTACAAGCTATCTCTTCATTTTTAAAATAGCCCCCTTAAAAGTTCACTATTTTTGGAAAGGCATTTTATGACATTGGAATGCTCTAAGACCTGGGCACCATCCCCTCCACATGCACACACGCAAACTATGCCTTCATTAATTCTCAGCCCACCTGTGAAGGGTATATATAAGACAATGACACTTAAGCTTTAATATGTGTATGATTCGTTTTGTCAAAATTCAGATTCTTGGATGGGGTGGGTAGATCGAGGGTGGAGCCCAAGGCTCTGCATTTCTTTTTTTTTTTTTTTAAAGATTTTATTTATTTATTCATGAGAGACAGAGAGAGAGAGAGAGAGAAGCAGGCTCCCCGCAGAGCAGGGAGCCCGATGCGGGACTCGATCCCAGGACGCTGGGATCGTGACCTGAGCCGAAGGCAGACGCTTAACCATCTGAGCCACCCAGGCGCCCGAGGCTCTGCATTTCTAACGAGCTCCCAGGTGATACCAATGCTGCTGGTCCAAGAACCACACTTCGGGTAGCAAGGCTGTTGGGGCTTCCTGACTGAAGGAAGAAATTGGGGCTGAAGACCTTACAGGTCCTCCTACCTCTTATTTGGGACCAGAATGTGGTTTTAAACTCAAGCTATCAAAGGCACAAAAATTGGCAGACTCACCAAATTTTGTTCTCTTTGTTGTCTGAAGAACTCCTTGACAATATAATCTGATTTTTTCTCCCCTGCGGCAGTGAGGTTTGAAGCGAAGACTGACATCATGGTATGGAATCTCTGTGAATCTTCACCACACCTCTCTGAGGTAGCAATTGTTATTTTTATGTTCAAGGCAAGGAAATTGGTGGTAAGTGCTGAAGTCGGGGCTGGAACCCAGATCATTTGCCTTCAAGTCGTGAATTGTGCCTCTAAACCACACAGAACACTTCACAGACCCTAAAGGAAGCGATGGGTTGAGCAGGTGTTTATAAACGCAGAACTGATCTGTCTGCTGGGGTTGGGACAGATATTTTGGGCTGGGCGTGGGGAGCTGCGGGGAAGGCATAGTTAGATCAGTCAGCTCTGCAGAAAAAGCCAAGGAGGTGAGATTGTGTTCAGCGTGACCCTCTCCTCCTGGTGCCTCCCTTCTCTTGCCTCACTTCCTCTTTGTACACAGCCTGTGCACACGGACATGCTGCTCTCAGCCTGGCCACGGTGGCCTGGCCTCGTGGGCCCAGAGACTGGAATTCATTCAAAATGAGATGTATTTTATTTGTTAATTTCCTCATTCCGGAAGTAATTTGAAGACATTACTAACAATATGTGGTTACTGTCTCACCCTTTCCAGGGTAGCTGGGGAGATATTTGGAAGGAGATTGTTCAGCTTCAAGGACAGAATGTCTTGAGGGTAAAATATGAGAGATTTTCATCTGTGTGCGTGGGAGGAGGTTAGGGGTGGGCGAGAGGATCAGGCGGGAACAGCGTTGCCCACAGACGCTCAGACCCACCCCCAGCGGTGCCCGGCCCAGGGAGGGGAGAGGGCAGGGTCCCTCAGCAGCACCGTGCACCGTGGCTTTTGAAAGGTGCTTGACACCATTTAGAAAAACAAAGTCATATTAGGTGATTTTATTCAAATGGGTTGGGAAATGTTCATGAAGTATGAACACAGGCTGTGGAGAAGTAAACAATGATTAATAGCAATGTCTGCCGGGCTGCTCAAGGGATCTTTATTACATTTTATCTAACAGCCTCATTAATGGTCTAGAAGAGGTAGATGCTAACAGAATTTTAATTAAATTCATGGTGGATATTAAATTGGGAGTGATTGCGAATCTCAGGGAAGGCAGAAAGGCAACCCAAGAGTACGTGAGAAGATAAAATAAAATTCAGGATGAACGGGTGAAGAGAAATGGCTTCAAAACAATTTGTGTGGAAGTAAGGGTTTCAGAGATAGGCTTGTAGTGTGCCAGACACTGTCCTGGGGGCTGTGGACGTGGAGCTCGTTTGTTCGTTCCAATAACACGACGGGGTAGGTGCAGGGAAGGAGACTGAGGCAGGAAGAGGTGAAGGGGCTTGCACAAGGCACGCAGGTGACAAGTGGTCTAGAAATTTTTTTTAAAGAAAATCCCCTTGGGTCTTTCTATTTTATATTTCTTTTCCTCTAGAGTTACAAGGCTGTAGCAAAACTATGCTTTTAATAAGTTTCTGGTTATTTGGTTTTAGTGGAAATGTGTATTTTGTGTATCAGCCTAAAGATAATCTTTTTAAAGAAATGTTTTTCAGAAGGAGATGTTCACAGTATCCATTTCATGACCTCCGTCAATTTGGGTCTCTTGTGAGCCTGTTCTGAAAGGGGCAGCCAGCAGGGTCTCTACCTACAGAAAACACTCGCTGTGAGTGGGGGCCTGACCTGCTTTGGTCACTGCTGTGGTCACCCAGCTCCAAGAAGAGTGCCCAGCACACAGTTGCCATTTGGGAATGTGTAACCTGAGCAGGAAACTCACCCCAGTTTCCTTGCCCATATGGGAGATGGCTATGCCCTCTCTCCTGCCTTCACAGGGGTCAGGGGGAGTCAAATGAGAGGTGAGCTGGGAAGGCATCTGTCAGCTGGGACGCACAGCACCAACGTTAGTTATCATGCAGTTAGAACCTTACGCTGTGTTGATCAAATTTGGTATCATCCCCAGGCTACTGTTTGGAAAATGCATAAGCTAGTTTAACCACTCAAATAAATTTACTGTGATACTGAGATCGTCCAAGGTAAGGTGGCTCATCACTTAGGAAGGGATGGTGACAGACTCAGCTTTCTTTCCAGGTGAACTTCAGAGTCTTTGGGCCCAGGGCCCAGGCATGCCGTTATTAAAAAGGGTACATGTGATTGTGAGGTTCTACCAGGTTTGAGAGTACTGACCAAGTTCAAAAGAAGAGCTGCTTCCTGAGAGGATAGTTGAAAGGGGTAAGGCTGGGGGAACCTGTGGCCAGAAGGCAAGGAAGTGGCGAAAGGATGCAGAATTCTGGGAACCTTGATTTTTAGCAGGGAAGAGGTCATAGGAAATGATATCAAAGTCAAAGCCAGACACTGTGCCTTGCATGGTGAATGCAAGGCCTCCCATTTGCCCAGCTGAGGGCCCTTTGGGGTGGTCAGTGTCTGTATCAGGAGAGGAAGCAGAGTCAGTAATCGCTAGTTCTGGTAGTTGAATATCATCTTGCAAATAGAGGTGAGTGGTAGGGTCCTCTTTGATGCCATTTACTGAGCTCCTATACCCAGAAATGTTAATTAGTTCCTTTGTTCACTGTACCCTCTGACCCAGCCATTTCCCCAAGACCAGCAGAGGGTATAAACCGTGGAAGCTGTGGTCATTCATTGAACACCTACTATGGGAGGCCCTGGGAATATAACAGGGAGCAAAATAGACATGTTGCGGCCCTCTTAGAGCTCATGATGAAATAGGGAGATGGACATGAATGACAGAATCAAGTAAATGCGTATACAATTTAAAAATGTCTGTACATGCCATGAGGAAAATGTCTAGGGTCCATGAGAGTTTACAGCCAGGTCTGCTGTAGTGACCGTGTCTGTGATGGTGTTCCTATAGAAGCAACGTTCGAGCTGCTATGGAAGGGCTAATGGGAACCACCGTCAGGGAGTCAGGGGTGAAGGGAGTCAGGGAAGGAGTGTTCTGGGTGGAGGAAGAACTTGTTCGGGAGTGCTCAGGTGTGAGGGATATGTCACAGGAAGACCAGTGTGGCTGGAGAGGAGAGATGGCGGGTGTGGGCCAGAGTGGAGGCCTGGCAGGGCCCTGTGAGCCTCAAAGGCTGACTTCAGGGTTTGGGTCCTAGTCCTAAGGGAAATGGGAGCCCTTGGAGGTTTGTAAGAAGAGTGGCAGTGGGGGTGGGGATGTGTGTATGAGAGGGGGCCGGGGGGGGGGAGGGAGAGAGAGAAGCTGTGTTAGTAGGCTCAGGCTGCCATAATTGAATACCACAGACTGAGGGGCTGAAACAAGAGAAATTTATTTTCTCACAGTTCTGGAGGCTACAGCAAATCAAAGTGTCAGCAAGGTTGCTCCCCTGAGACCTCTCTCCTTCACTTGAAGAAGGCTGTCTTCCTATGTCCTCACAGGACAAAGAAGGCCTTTCCTCATGAGACCACCAGCCACACTGGATCAGAGCCCACCTAATGCCCCCGTTTTAAATGAATGACCTCTTTAAAGACACTATCTCCATATATGGTCACATTCTGAGGTCCTGCGGGTTAGGGCTTCAATATAGGAATTTGGGGTAGTGGGACACAACTCAGCCGAGCACAGAAATGTAAGCAAATTTGTGTAAGGAAAGGCTTCTCCGGCTCCTGGGTGGTTGAGTGAAGGGAGGGAGGAGACTGACAACAAGAGGCCCCGCCCAAGCTGCTGGGATAGGCCAGGCTTGGTGTCCCCCGGGCACAGCAAGGTGACTTGTCCAGCGAGCCTACTCAGGCAGGCTTTCAACACTCCCTTCTGTCTCCTGCTATGACTTCATTGTATTTTCATGCAGAATACTCTAATGCTGTGGAAATCTAAACACTGATGTACACGCTATACTTTTTAAAGTAGTCAAATGAGGCACTGGAAAATTTTATATTGAAGCAGAACCTTCAAGGTTGAGTTTAAAAAAGAACCCCCCCCCAAAAAAAACAACTCCCCAGTCACCTAAAGGCAAAAGGGAATGATTTTTTTTTTTTTTTGGTGGGAGGGAGGAGGGAATGATTTTTATAACTTAATTATGAAAACACCAGATAAATAAAATGATTTTGTATTATTCAATTTTTTGCTGAAATGTCACTTGAAATAAAATGAACAGATACTAGCTGTCCTTTAAAATATGTTTCTCTGATTGTCAGTGTTTTAGAGAACAAAAGATGAGAGAAAATGGCATTATTTAGCTATTGAAAATTCATTTTGTTTTTCTAGTACTTGATAATATCAAAAGTTGGAACAGCAAATCAGAACAAATGAGAATTGTCTCCCAATTCAAATAATAATAATCCTCACCACATATTCATCATAAGGAGATGCTTTCTAAATCTCTAAAAGGTAGTAGTATGGAAGGAAAATCCACAAAATCAGCTGTGGCCTAGAATGGAGGAGATGAGAGACACCAGAATTACTGGTCACTCAACCTTGTCTGCTTTGTAGGTACTGTGTCCAAGAGCAGATCTCGGATACGGCAGATGCGCCACCTGCATTAGAATCACTGGGCAAACTTGTCACAGATGCAAATTTTGGGGGCTCATCTCAACCCAAATCCAGATGTCCGGACAAAAGACTGAAGAGTCAATGAAACTCTAAGCCACCAGAGAGCTCTACAGGTGATTGTTAAACCCCATACCATTTGAGAACCACTGTTAGAGACAAATGTATGCTGTGCTATGTGGGTAGGGAAAGGGGAATCAGTTCCTTGAGAATTTACTATTGGGTGGGGAACCTGCATGGAAACATGAAGTCATAAGGCAATACCATAGCATAGAATTTCTTGACTTCAAGAGACCACCACTGTCATTTAGACGAATCCTTTCATTTTGTAAAGAGCACCTAACACAGAGAAGGCTTACTGACCCAGGTCACACACTTAAGGCATGCTGGGATTTGAATCCAGCCTCTGGTTCAGCATGTGGTCCACTCTGTGGTGATACGTTAACTGCTACCCTCGCATTCTCAAATACATTCAGATGGATACACACCACATGGTCCTCGCAAAGGTGTGTGTGTGGGGGGGAGGCTAGCTTCCTACTTAAGATGCTTGGGTTTTTTTTTTTTTTTTTTTTAAAGATTTTATTTATTTATTTGAGAGAGAGAGAATGAGAGAGAACACATGAGAGGGGATAGAGTCAGAGGGCAAAGCAGACTCCCTGCCGAGCAGCGAGCCCGATGCGGGACTCGATCCAGGGACTCCAGGATCATGACCTGAGCCGAAAGCAGTCGCTTAACCAACTGAGCCACCCAGGCGCCCTGGTTTTGTTTTTTAAGGGGACGCATAATCCTTGCTCTTTTCCAAGTTTGAAATCATAAAATCATGCACACATTCTGCAAAGGGTGGCCCTGGGAAAAGCTGGCCATCTGTGCTGGTTGTTGACCAGAACATTGACTGGAAGAAAAAAAAAGGTCTCCCAGGCAGTGCATATGACCTGTTGAACCTCACTGGTTCCTGGAAGGCTGCAGTAGACTCCTGGAATTAATTTTTTACTTATCTAGGTATGTTTTTCAAAATAAAATTTTGATCTTCTGAGCTAAAAATAAAGGAATTGGAGATTATTTTATCCTAAAAGATTGAGGAGGAGTTAATATCATCAAGAATGCAAAGTGCTTTATATTAGTTAGAGCCAGAGAAGAAATCATTATATGACATCATGCAGGATTTAGGCTCTAAAAGAAGGCCTCACTGCCAGGAGGAAGGTGATGCCATCCCTTTTCCAATGGACTTTGAGGACAAATCACCTTGCCTACAGTTTCCTTGGATTTGTTCATCCAAGGTCATGGCTTCAATCACTCTCTTCTAAAGTCCTCCAAAGTCCCTACTGCACTGAGGATGCAATGGGGATCCTCCTCTTGCCTGCTGTGGCCTAATGTGTCCGAAGTGCCCTGGTGGCAGATGTAGCTGAAAGTTAAGTGGGATTCTTGCTGGGTCCCCCTGTAGGTCTATCCGCCTTTGAGAACCAGAACCTGTTAACCTACAGAGTTCAGAGATTCAGGGATAGAAGACAAACTTTCCCACCCTGGTGATAAGTGGGGCCAATCCTGCTCCCACACGTGGTTCCCGGGCCCATGCATTTTTCCTACTCGGGACAAAGAACTATACTGGTCCCTGGTTCAGCATATATACTGTGTTCTGTAGAATGTACCCCATCCATGCAGGGTATTATGTCCTAATTGGCTTCTCAGATGTACCTTCAGCAGATAATTCTGTCTGTCTGTTAGGCCAGCACTTCCCTGTGATATGGTATAAGAGACCAGTGGGTCCCGTGTTCATGTGCCCCCTGATATATCTCATGCTGCAAAGTGGGCCATTGGATGTTCTGTAGGTTGTGAGAGTGTGGATCAGCAAACACTCTAGAGCCTTCAGATAGTAGTGCTGGTTGAGTTCCTGTGAGAAAAGCAAACCCGTATCAGAATATTGTCAATTCTATCAAGAGGAGTCACACCCTTTCCAGGGTGGAAGGGGTCCCATATAGTCATTTTCTCACCAAGGAGCTGCTGGTCAGTCTTCTTGAGGAAAGGTGCCTTTTTGGAGCCCAGTGTTGGTTTGTTTTGTAGGGTTTCATTCAGCAGTGGCAGTAGTCAGATCAGCCTTGGCAAGAGAGAGGACATGCTGTTGGGCCCAAGCATGGCCTCTATCCCTGCCCCATGGCTACTCTGCATGTGACTCTTGGGTCAGTACAATAAAAACATGTAAAAATTCCCTGTTTTAATTGTCAAATGTGGTAGTTTTAAATGTCAAATGTGGTAAATATAAATACAGCTCACATACGCCAAAGCTCTTGGGATCCTCCACAATTTTTGAGAGTTTAAGTGGTCTTGAGCTCAAAATGTTTGAGAACCACTGCTCGAGATTAACTGCGGTGTCTCTGATTGGGCAGAGCTCCTGGGTCATGGGCTGGGGCAGGGGCTTTCGTCAGCCCCCCTTTGAAACACTGTGGACAGTAAATGAGGGGCAAGTGGCTCACCAAAAGGAGAGCTACGAGCTGTTGTCAGCAAAAGGGGGAGTGCATACTGTTCCCCAATCCAAACAAAACACAAAACCAGACAATGAGTGTCTACCACATTAAAGATCATGGTTTCACTGTTTTTGAATCCTCAGGGCCCAAAACCATGTTGAACAAATACCGTTTTGTTCAATGACTAAATGAATGAATGAGTGAAGGAATGAATAAACAAGTGGCTGAATAAATGAGTGAGGGAACGAGTGAATGAATGAGAGAATCAACAAAGGCTGGGGAATGATCCAGAAAACCTTTTGCGGTCATTCCTTCTAACAGCTTGATTTTATATATCTCCCATGGAATAACATTATGAAGTGTGTGTGTGTGTGTGGTATTTGTGTGGGGTGTGTGTGTGTGTGTGTGTGTGTGGTATGTGTGTACATTAAGCCGGTAGGAATACAGTGATGAAGACCTGGGAGGTGGCACTTTTGAAGCCCTCTTAGCCTTGGGGCCCTGAGAAGATGAAACCAGGGTCTAACTGGGAACCTAAAACAGGCTAGAAGGTGGGACCGTGGCAGCAGGGCTGGTTCAACACCACGTGCTCCCCACGCCCCATCAGGGCACAAGCAGAACCAATCAGAAAGCCAAATGCTGGTTGGCGGAAGCTGGGCAACCTGTGTGTGGCAACTCTTAAGAGGAGGCCCCGCGAGTTCAAGGGTAAAAGACAGGGTTGAATATGATCCTTGAAAATTACAAGGCAAGAAGGCAAGTCCATGGGTGAATGAGCTACAGTTACGCATTCAAGAGAAATTGTCTTCTGGCGGAGCTTGGGGATGCTGTTCATGTATCTGAGTATCAAAGAAACACATTGAGGGATGAATTTACAGGGACTCAGAGAAAAGTACCACTAACAGAGTCGTGTGGGACTGGGTGGATTCCAAACAGCTGTGGGAGGGAAGTGACAGAAAGGCTTTTAACAAATAATTGCACCGTCGGTGCTCGGCTGGAAAACTGCTGAAATGAGTCGGAGCGTTATGCCCGGGCCAGGAGGGTTGAGCGGAGATCGCTGATCACATCCTCAGCGCCAACCCCCGTGCTCCCTGTTTCACTGGTGCTGCAGCCCGAACTCGAGCGAGTCGGCACCCCACAAGTGTTTGCGTACTTCTCTCCCTTCTTGGAGAGAAGGGCCAGTGACTTCCAGGTTTCCAAATGCCTCGGATTGAAATGTGTGAAATTGGACATCTAGCGAATTTACTGAAGCCCAGCAAAGTATTTTGAAATTCTAGTAGGGACTTCCTCACCCAACAGAGATGGGCGACTCCTCTGAATTGTAGGGAAGGCTCACCTCACAGCCGAAGCCCAGAGAAGGGGAGAGGTTTCAGGGGCCATGCCTTGGATGGAACATGATGTCTGAACCAAGCGTGGCCTCATAATCTGGGGAGGGCGACAGGTTGATAATTAGAATGTGCTGTGAGATGAGGATGAGACTTTTCACCTTGATCTGTCCTCTAAGAACAAGCATTTAAGAATCATGCTATGTTAGAACTTTAGGAGATATTGTTAAAACAGTCTGTACTTAGCACCCATAGGAACGTTATGCTTTCCAATCCTCTGATTTGGATTTTTATTATTTTTATGAATCTGGTGGGGCCACACTTCCATGAGTAGGGGAAGTTTAAAAATACAAAAAAGAAGAAAAAAAAATCACTGGTAAATCTGCCTTTCACAGATAGTTACTAATGCCATTTTAACACATATCTCTTTTTTGACATGGTAACTGTATACTTTAAAAAAAGTAGAATGGTAGGGATGCCTGGGTGGCTCGGTCAGTTAAGCGTCTGCCTTCAGCTCAGGTCATGATCCCAGGGTCCTGGGATCAAGTCCTGTGTTGGGCTCCCTGCTCAGTGGGGAGACTGCTTCTCCCTCTGCCTGCTGCTCCCCCTGCTTGTGCTCGCTCTCTCTGACAAATAAATAAAATCTTAAAAAAAATAAAATTAATAAAAATGAAATAAAATGATAACTGTACTTTGAACAAGCAAACAAACAAACTAGCAAAAAAGATAGTGAGGAAATATATACAAGTGCACAGATTCTTAAAATGAAGGCTACCTGGGAGACCAACACCTCCATCAGGACAAGGGCTTGGAGGACAAGGTCTTTCCTTGTCCACAAGTTGTTGTCCCACAACTTTCTGGGTGCACATAGGTGTAATTTTGAAGGTTGAAAAAGTTCACAGTCGAGAGCACAGATGTATTATCTAGCATGTCTGGGGGTTGGGAAGACTGAAGCCAACAGAAGAGAATTACATGAGGTGGAGGCTGGCGGGGGCGGGTGGGGGGGGCAGCGGATGGCGTGGCCCCCGGGTGTACAGGAGACACTGACCGAATGGAAGAGCGAGATGGAGGCTGTAAGGCAAACGCTTGTTAGGGTCGGGCTGCACAGACAGTGCATGGACAGTGCGTGGGTTAGGGCCAGCCATTGGGGAAAATGAAGAAATGAACAGGAGAGGACAACGGACAATAATCCATAGGAACTCAGGCCTCCTCTGGCCTGTCTGGTCTGCGAATTTACGTTTGGTCCATCCTCATTAGCACTGGTTACAATACCCTCTCAACAGGTATTTACGGTCACCGGGAAAAGAGAGAGAGCTACCAGGGCTCCCGGGGGTGCTGCAGGTTGCTGCCTTACCTGTATTTATAGGCATTTTCAGATCACCCACAAACACCTGTTCTGCCAACTCTGGTTAAACTCTAGGTAAGGGCGTGCAGACACAGGTAAGAAGATAACTAAAACTTCAAGGCAGTTTATGGCAGATGCCAGACGAGAGGGCTAAGTGATGGGGTCTCAGGGGTTCAGCCGTGGGAGATCTCTGTGGGCAATGCAGCTCAGGGCAAGGATCCTAACACACAGGCTTCCAGACCCAGAGGGGAAACCTGCACAGAAAGACACTTTAAAGGCGACAGATTTGGCTACAGATTAAAGCACGGGTGGAGGAAGATAATGCAAAATGCCAGACGGAGGGCCAAGAGAGCTGTCTTCTCGTGGTGACAATGGGGTTGGAGGGTAAGAACCCATGGAAGGATCCTCAGAACTTGGTGGCTAATTAGATGTGGAGGTTGGGAGGGAAGGAGTTAGTTAGAGGCAACTCCAAGCCTGGGAGACAGAACCATGCTCTTCGAGGCCGGCATAGATTCTAGTTTTGAAGATAAAGCAAGGAGCTTGTGATGTGGCAAGTGGAGGTGAGAGGAGCTATTCCTGGAGGAACGTCTGTCAGGCTCTGGTGGTGGCTCCTGGCCACCGCTCAGAGCTGAGTGGTGCCTGGGGTGGGGGGTGGGGGTCATCCGCATGTGGGTCACCGTAACTGAAAATCAAGTCAGTGTGCTCCCTGAGGGAGGAGGTTTGGAGAGAAGAGTGGCTCAGGAGAGTGTTTCAGGGCTATGCCTACAGACAACTACAAAAGAAGAAGCATCAGTGAACAAAGGCGGAGAAGGTGCCTGAACAGCGTGAGGCAGAGAACCAGGATGGTGTCTTACTTACAAAGGTCAAGGGAGGAGAGAGTTCCTCCCACAATACATGTTGTGAATTGCTATAATGAGGTCCAAGAGAAACAGGATAAAATATTTCATAACTTTCCAGTTACAGATAGAACATTTGCTTCATCTCCTCATTACTTTTTAAAATAAACTATTTTTTTTAGAGCAATGTTAGGTTCATGGCAAAATTGAGCACAAAGCACGGAGGTTTCCCATGCACTCCCTCCTCCCCACAAGCACAGCGCCCCCCCCCCCCCAGTATCAATATCCCCCACCAGAGGCATATTTGTTATAACTGATGAAGCAACATTGACATACCATTATCACCCAAAGTTCATAGTTTAAATAGGATTCGCTCTTGGTGTCATATATTGTATAGGTTTTAACAAATGTATAATGACATGTATTCACTGTTACAGAATCACACAGAATAATCATACTGCTCTAAAAATCCTCCGTGTCGCACCTATTCATTTTCTCCTTTGCCCCTTATCCTTAGCAACCACTGATTTTTTTTTAACTGCCTCCATAAGTCCAAAGCTTTTCCAGAATGTCATATGCTTGGAATCATTGAGTATGTAGCCTTTTCAGAATGGCTTTTTCACTTACTAATATGCATTGAGGTTTCTTCCATGTCCTTTCATGGCTTGATGGCTCATTTCTTTTTAATGCTCAATAATATTCCATTGTCTGGATGTACCACAGTGTATCCATTCACCTACTAAAGGACATCTTGGTTGCTTACAGGTTTTGGTAATTGTGAATAAAGCTGATATAAATGTGTGTGTACAAGTTTTATTTATTTGTTTTTATTGTGGCAAAATCCACATAACATAAAATTTACCATCTTTTTTTCCAAGATTTTATTTATTTATTTGACAGAGACACAGGGAGAGAGGGAACACAAGCAGAGGGAGTGGGTGAGGGAGAAGCAGGCCTCCTGCTGAGCAGGGAGCCCGATGCGGGGCTCGATCCCAGGACCCTGGGATCATGACCTGAGCCGAAGGCAGACACTTAACGACTGAGCCACCCAGTCGCCCCTAAAATTTACCATCTTAGCTATTTTTAAATGTACAGTTACATGGTATGAAGTACATTCATATTATTGTGCAAATGTCCCCACCATCCATCTTTAAAACTATTTTCACCTTGCCAAGCTGAAACTCTCTACCCTTTAAAAAGTAAATCCTGTTCCTTGTCCCCAAGACCCTGACACCAGTCTACTTTCTATGAGTTTGACTACACTAAAGACTTCTTATAAGCAGAATTGTACAGTACTTGTTTCTTTGTGTCTGGCATATTTTCCTTAGCATCATGTCCTTAAGGTCCATCCATGTTGTAGTAGATGTCAGAATTTCCTTTCTTTTTAAGGCTAAATAATATTCCATTGTATGCATGGACTACATTTTTAAAATTCAAGTATAAATGCCATATGGTGTTATATTCATTTCAGGTGTACAATATAGTGATTCAACAATTCTATATATACATTTCTCAGTGCTCATCAAGATAAGTGTACTCTTAATTCCCTTTACCTATTTCACCCATACTCCTCACCCCCCTCCCCTCAGCAGCCACCATTTTGTTCTCTACATTTAAGTCTGTTTTTTTGGTTTGTCTTTTTTCTTTCTTCGTTTGCTTTGTTTCTTAAATTCCACGTATGAGTGAAATCATGCAGTATTTTGTCTTTCTCTCACTTATTTCACTTAACATTATACCCTCTTGGTCCATCCATATTGTTGTTGCAAATGGCAATATTTCACTCTTTTTTATGGCTGAGTAATATTCCATAGTATATATATGTCACATCTTGGATATTCATCTATCAGTGGATACTTGGGTTGCTTCCATTTATTTACAATAGCCAAGATAAGGAAGCAACCCAAGTGCCCATTTGATAGACGGATGGATAAAGAAGATATGGTATATATACCACATTTTGTTAATCCACTCATCCACTAATAGACGCTTGGGTTGCTTCCATATTTTAGCTATTGTGAATAATGCTGCTATGAACCTGGGCACACATATATGTCTTCAAGACTGTACTTTTAATTTTGGGGGACATATACCCAGAAGCGGAATTGTTGGATCAAATGGTGATTTTGTGTGCAGGTATTTGTGTGGGTATGTTTTCAGTCATTTGAGTAAATACCAAGGACCATGACTGCTCTATCAAATGGTTAGATTATGGTTTGTTTTATAGGAAACTGCCAAACTGCCTTCCAAAGTGGCATTTTGCATTCCTCTCAGCAATGAATGAGAGTTCTTGTTGCTCTACATCCTCACCAGCATTTGGGGTTGTCAGTGTTTTTGATTTTTGCTGTTCTAGTGTGATGGTATTTTATTGCTGTTTTAATTTGCAATTCCCTAATGGCATATGATACTGAGTGTCCTTTAATATGCTTATTTGCCATGTGTACATCTTTGGTGAGATGTCTGTTCAGATCTTTTGTCTGTTTTTTAATTGGGTTGTTTATTTTCTCATTGAATTTTAAGAGTTTTTTAAAATATTTTGGGTAACAGTCTGTTATCAGATATATTTTTTACAAATATTTTCTCCTAGTCTGTAGCTAGTCTTCTTTACGTGTTTTGGGATTTTCCAGTTATCTTCCTGTTTTTTATTTTTAGTTTAATTTTATTGTGGTCTGAGAGCAGACATTGTATGATTTCTATTTTTAAAATTTGTTAAAGTGTGTCTTATGGCTCAGAGTGTGGTCTGTCTTGGTGAATGTTCCATGAGCTTGTTGCGTGAAGTAGTCTATAGATGTCAATTATATCCCATTGGTTGATGGTGTTGAGTTCAACTATGTCCTTACTGATTTTCCGCCTCCTGGATCTGTGCATTTTTGAGAGAGAGGGTTTGAATTCTCCAACTGTGATTGTGGATTCATCTATTTCTCCTTGCAATTCTGTTTTTACCTCATGTAGTTTGACATTCTGTTGTTAGGAACATACACACTAAGGATTGTTAAATCTTCTTGGAGTGTTGACCCTTTCATCATTAAGTAATGTCCTTTTTTAATCCTGATCACTTTCCTTGCTCTGAAGTCTGCTCTGTCTGAGATTAATATAGCTACTCCAGCTTTCTTTTGCTTAGTGTTAGCATGTTATGTTTTTCTCCATCATTCTATTTATATGTGTTTTTATATTTAAAGTGAATTTCTTATAGACAACATACAGTTGGGTCTTATTTTTTGATCCACACTGACAATCTCTGTTTTGTTTGTTTGTTTGTTTATTTTAAAAGATTTTGGTCTGTGTATTTAGATCACCAATGTTTAAAGTGATTGCTAACATTGTTGGATTAATATCTACTGTATTTGTTACTGTTTTCTATTTATTGTCCTTGTCCTTTGTTCCTAAGGACACTCTTTACACTCTTTGTATGATTTTTGTGGTTTTAATTATTTTATGTGATTTCATATTCTCTTCATTCTTAGCACAGCAATTATACCTCTTCGTGTACTTTTATGGTGGCTTCTCTAGAGTTTGCAAAATACATTTGCAGCTAATCTGAGTCCACTTTTAAATAATACTATACTGCTTCTGAGGTAGTGCAAGTACCGTACAATAAGAAAGTATTCCTAATTCTTCCCTCCAGTCCCATGTATCATTGCTGACAGTCATTTCACTTATATATGTTATAATCATCAAATATGTTGTGGCTATTATTATTTTGAACAAATGGTTATTTGTTAGATAAAGATAAAAAATAAAAGTTTTTACTTTCACTTACTTCTTCTCTAAAATTCTTCCTTTCTTTATGTAGATCTGAGTTTCTGACCTATATCATTTTCTTTCTCTCTGAAGAACTTCTTTGAGTATCTCTTGTAAGGCAGGTCTACTGGTAACAAGTTCTCTCATTTTTTTGTTTGTCAATATTTTGTTTCTCCATCATTTTCTTCTCTCTCTTTTTAAAAAAAGATTTTATTTATTTATTTGACAGTGAGAGAGAGAGAGAGCACAAGTAGGGGGAGCAGGCAGAGGGAGAAACAGGCTCCCCACTGAACAAGAAGCCCGATGTGGGGCTGGATCCCAGGACCGCAGGATCATGACCTGAGCTGAATGACTGAGCCACCCAGTCACCCCTCTATCAAAGGATAATTTCACAAGATATAGAATTTTAGGTTGGTGAGTTTTTTCCTTTTGAACACCTTTAAATATTTCACTCCACTATTTTCTTTCTTACATGGTTTCTAGAAGAAATTAGATGTAATTCTAACCTTTGCTCCTCTCTAAGTAAGGTGTTTTCTCTCTGGCTTCTTTAAAGACATTTTCTTTATCTTTGATTTTTTGCAGTTTGAATATGATATGCTTAGGTGTCGTTCTGGGGCATTTATTCTACTTGGTGGTGTTCTCTGAGATTCCTGGATCTGTGGGTTTGCTGTCTGACATTAGTTTGGAGAAATTTTCAACCATCATTGCTTCAAATATTCCTTCTGCTTCTTTCTTTCTCTCTTTTCCTTCTGGTATTCCCATTATGCATATGTTACACCTTGTGTAGTTTTCCCACAGTCCTTGAATATCCTGTTCCTTTATTTTTACTCTTTTTTCTCTTTCTCCTCTTTTTCTCTTTTTTGCTTTTCAGTTTTGGAGGTTTTCATTAACATACCTTCAGCCTCAGAGATTCATTCCTCAGCCATGTCCAGTCTACTAATGACCCTTCAAAGGCATTCTTCATTTCTCTTCCATTGTTTTTGATCTCTAGCATTTCTTCTTGATTCTTTCCTAGAATTTCCCTCTCTATGCTTACATTACCCATCTGTTCTTGCATGTTGTCTACCTTTCCCATTAGAGTTTTTAGCATATTAATCATAGTTGTTTTAAATTCCTGGTCTGATAATTCCAGTATTTCTGCCATATCTGAGTCTGGTTCTGATGTTTGCCCTCTCTCTTCAAACTGTTGCCTGCCTTTTATTATGCCCTGTAATTTTTTTGTTGAAAGCCAGGCATGATGTACTGGGTAAAAGGGAGTTCTGTAAATTGGCCTTTAGTATTGTGGTGGTGAGGTGTGGAGGAGGGGAAACATTCTATAGTCATATGATTGGATCTCAGTCTTTTAATGAGACTGTGAACTTCAGAAGTGTTTTTCAGTACCTGATCCTTCACCCCCATCCCCATTCCATCTTCAATGGGACAGGATGGCTAGGGGGGGCTAGAGTTGGGTATCTCTTACTCCCAAGTCTGTTAGGTTATGATAAAAACCCAATAAGTTGGGCTCTGATAAAACACTTTCTCCTGAGGTTAGACTTTGTTAAGAAGAGAATGCTTTGGTGTATTTAAAAAAAGCTTGACGAGATTTTTCTCGAATATTCACTGTGAGAACCTGGTAGAGCTCCTGAAGATAAACTCATAGAAATGTGGGCACATGCCCCTAACACTGAACCGTCAGATTTGTCCACTCTGAGCCTCCAGCAATTTGTCAACAATAGTTCAGGTTTTCCTACCCTGCTACTGGTTTCCACAGGGATTTCTACTAGTAAGTCTCTGCTCCAGTAAACAGACTCTCTGTATCTACCTGTCTCTTTCTAATTTGGGGGACAATAGTCTGTCTTGTGACCTCAATTTTCTGACAGATCTAAGAAGATTTTGCTGATTTTCAGTTTGTTCAGCTTTTTACTTATTAGGATACAATAATGACTTGCAAGTCATGTAAAATGTTAGACTGGAGGTTGGAATTCCAGAATTCTCGTCATTACTTTATAACACTTGGCGAATATCAGTTAATAGTACTTGGCCTTCAACCAGCACAAATAACAAGGAAGTACTTAAAGTAACAACTTTGAGATAGTGGGCCACATAGAAATCAGTATATTCTGGGAGCCGATTGTGGATGCTCTGCCCACTTATTTGGGTGGTGTTCCCTGACAGAAGCTGTAGGGGGAGGGCACAACAGAAAGAAAGGAAAAGTAGAAGGAAGAGAAAGCAAAGGTCTTAAGAAATGCTGACAGTAAAACATAGTCATTTACCAGATGGCCTGTTCACAATGAGTTAGGACCAGTGAGAGAAGCATTTTTTCCTTCACTAGCTTTTTTTCTTTATTGTAGCAGAATGGGTCATATTGGAACATTTAAAAGTTACTTCTTTGATCTAGCAAACTTTGGATAGTAACTACTGGGGCTCAAAGTAAGGCATTATACTTTTAAAACTGAAGTATATGATATTGTCTATATGCTGCAAATATGGACAATGTATAGACTTTTGGGCATATTTTGGCACATGGACAATAAGCTTTGAGTTATGTAATAACTATGACTCTCGAGGAAAATAGAGAAATGGTATCACATGGAGCAGTTTTTCTCAAATGGGAGTCAGAACTCTCTGGAAAAGGGATCAGAGTATTTGCCCTACAGAGCTGGGAAGAGCCCAATGGAGAAACTTCTACCCTACCTCCTTTTCAGTGCCTTCCTTGGGATCCGATCTTTTTTCCACTGTGCTCAGCACCATCACTTGCCTTTTATTGTAGCTGGTCTTTGGTCCATTCTTCTAGTAGCTTAGAGCAAGGGAGAATGATGGAGAGAAAGATAGATGCGGCCCGTAAGCAATAAAATTAGCCATTCCCTCTTTGTTCTTTTTTTGTGTTTTGCAATGTTGTTTACAGTGCTTTTTAACTGTACTTCCCTATCTCATTAGGTAGTGAGGTTCAGGGACACAAAACTCTACCTCCTCTTCTACAGGGCTCAGCACATGCCTATTACATATTAGGCGTTCCATAAACATTTGGTGGAAATGAATTGAAATGAGATAGTTGAACTGAATTATGCCTTTTTTTAATGCTAAAAAGAAATGGTTGTCCAAGGTCTGTAGCTGTACAACATAATGATTAAAGACATAAGCTTTCCAGTCAGGCCAGTGAAGGCTCCAGAACTTCCATACTGGATGGGGTTAGGGGTGGCTGGCTATTTGGGAGAGAGGGCAAGGGGATGTGTGCTAAGGTTGCATTTGCACCTTGTTTTGACTAGATCGAGTTTCTCAACCCAATTCTTAACTCCACCTCTGTCTCAGATAGACGTGGGTTAAAATAATTTCCTCAAGTCTCAATTTCTAGATGCGTAAACTGGAACTAATAATAATTATAACACTGACCCTAACGGAGTATTGTGAGGATTACTGAGGTAATGTGTGTTAAATATTTAACTCGGTCTTGGCATACAGTAAACACTCAAAAAGCTAACTATCATTATTATTACTATAATATCAAAAGTTGGTTATATTAATTAAATGTTAGAATGTTTGAGCTAGGGATGCCTGGGTGGCTCAGTCGGTCAAGCGTCTGCCTTCGGCTCAGGTCACGATCCCGGGGTCCTGGGATCGAGTCCCTCATCAGGCTCCTTGCTCAGCGGGGAGCCTGCTTGTCCCTCTGTCTGCCATTCCCCCTGCTTGTGCGTGCTCTCTCTCTCTCTCTTTCTCTTTGACAAATAAATAAATAAAATCTTAGAAAAAAAAAGAATGTTAGAGCTATAAGGGGGTTCAGGCACAGCAAAGATACAGATTGTAGTCTCTACACACCGACGTGGGAATCCTGCCTCTGCTCTCTCCCGCCCAGAATGACCTTGGTCAAGTGATCCACCCAATAAAACTTTAGCATGTGAGAATCACCTGGGCTAGTTCAAGTTCAGACTCCAAGGCTCCTTGCCGGATATTTTGATTAAGTTGTTTTTTTGTGGGGCCTAAGGATCTGCACTGTAGAAGTTTCCAGGGGATTCTGATCTCTGAACCTCATGGGCCATACTTGGTGGAATGTTAACTCGGGTTCTTAATGTCTCAGGCCTTCCCCCATACAGAGGCACAGTGACAGCTGCTTCATGGTTTGTGTGTGGAGAGTATCTGGACGTGAACCTGGCATATTGCAGGTGCTCGGAAGTGCCGGCTCCCTGTCCTCTAGGTATTGTCTATTCAACTATTCCATTCCACCATGTGAATCCAGGGCCAAAGAAGAGACCAAATTCTCCAAAATGTGCTAGAAGTTGACAGAAATCAGTTAACATATTAGGGAGCAACCCACTCGTAAAGTGGGAAGAGTCTGCAAAGTATATTCGTACAAAATACATACATGTTTTGAAGAATAGAGGCTAGTAAGAGAATGGATTCCCACTCCCACCCCACAGATCAGCCGTGTATGGAAATAAAAAATTCCACTCCGATGAGCACATTTCCCTGCTTTCAAATGCCAGGAACCATGTCAGCAGCAAGCAGGACCTGCACCATTTGCACTGGCAGCAAACAGTTTTCTAATGAGTTTGGGACATTTGACTACTTGCCGGCCTCCGATTCATTAATGTAATATTAGAAGAAAATTAACAGGGTATGATGACCTCAGAGGACATGTGGGGAGGAAGCCAAGTCCATGCTGAACCGAAGCAGCTACAAGGAAATGAAACGTGGGTTTGCCCACCAGCACTGGAACCTTTAAGGTTCTTGTTTGCCAGGTGTGCATCCCATTATCTTAGCTGCTGGTTGCTCCCGCTGTTGCTATAGCATGGAAACTTTGAAGGCCTGGTGTCTATAATAAGCCAGATGAGCTCACTTGACAGTGCTTTCCTTCCTGTTACACTTTTCAGTACGGCAAGCTGCTATTTAACTTTGAATTGTCACAATCTGTGGCATTATATACTGATATAATTTCTTTGCTGTATAATTGGTAAAGAACTTGGTGATACTTCTAATTGCAGGGGGATGAAACTATGTAGACACATAAAACTGTTCATAGAAAATTAGAAAAAAAAAATCAATTCCATCAACTCTCCCAAAAACAAGTTGGGCAAAACCATTAAGACTTCTTTATTTTTTTTTTTTCTTTCATGCAAAGAATATACTTTCAAATGAATTTTTTCCCTTTTCATCCTCTGTTTGTGGACACAGGATATATAGCCGCAGGGGAGGAGATGAGAAAACTCTACTGGAACCTGGTTCTGTTTAACAGATTAAATTCAAACTTGCTTTTAAAAAGAAAGAGCTTGCAATATTTTATTCAGGTTCAGCAATGGAAGCAACATCAGAGTAGAAGCCTGCCTTACGGAAAGAATTTTGAATTTTGTAATTAGAAACTCCTAAATAAAGCTTTGGAACAGAATCTGATTTGTCCATGGGGAGCTTTTGTGTTTGTTTGTTTTAATTTATTCATATGTTTGTCGATTCATGCAGCAATCACGGGCTGCCACTGCCATCTGCGCTAGACAGAGGGAAAGGGAGAGGAGAGGAGGACGCCCTCAAGGACGCTCTGATCTCTGGACCCGGCATCGGCTGCATCCTGTGCAGCCTGGGTGACATTTTATTGAAACTACTGATTCAACAAACACTTGAGTATTTCCTCTGTGAGGACCCCAGGGCTTTTGAGTCCTGCCTACCGCCTGGGGCTGTTAGGAGGAATATTCAGGTTCTTGTCCGGAAAGATTGCAGGCCTAGGGGCCTAGGAGGTCATTGGTAGATGTGGGAGGCCTGGCTGGCTTAATGCCCACTGGGAAACTGTTGCTGGGAGGAGGCTGGGAATGAGCCTGTGGTGGTGGGCTTCAGTAGATGAGATGTGGAGAAGGATGAGGCTTTTACCATCTGCAGGCAGCAGTAATCCGGTAGCTCTCCTGCACTCAGGCTTTTTGACCTTGTGGTTTCCTTACCTTTCTTAGGTTTCTCTTTTTGGCTTTTGCCACTTTGTGACTTCCTTCCTTCCATCCTTCCTTCCTCCCTTCCTTCCTTCCTCCTTCCTTCCTCCCTCCTTCCCTCTCTCCCTCCCGGTGTCTCTCATAGTCATTCTATACATCCTGCTGCCATGAAATCCCAGCAATATTTTACTCCACCAACTTTATTCAAGGGAATATAAGAGCGGCCATTAGGGGACAGGCTGCTGCCCAGGAGGACCCATAGGGGCCCCGAGTCACTGGCCTCTAGGACTTAGGGCAGGGTACCAGGCTCAGCCCCTTCAGATTGGGCTCACCTGAGGATGGGGGCACAGTGTTCCTGTTAGAACTTAAGAATCTAGATACATACACACACACTGCTGTGTACACCTACACGTCAGTCTTTTTCAGGGGAGTTTGGATATTCTGAGTTATGGAACAAAAGTGCTGATTCCTCTGATGAGAAGCACTGAACCCAGGTTGAGTGATTGGGATATTTGAAGTGAAAGAAATGAGGAGTTATCGATTCTTGGGGGGGGGGGGGGGGTTGGGGTGGTGGGAATACAACTTGAAGAGTTCAGTTGTCATTTGCTTAGCACTCATTTAGCTATTTCAGTTATACAGGATCACAGATCAAAGGAATTATATATATTCTTCATTTAAGAAATTTTTTAATGAAGAAAGGACCTTGTTTATTTCCTCCCAAAGAGCGAACCTCTGAATGTAACTTTTGCCCTCCACGAGGGCCATGTCGTCCCTCTGGGTCTGCCAGTTCCATGCGGGCAAGACCGTGTATACTTTTGTCGCCGTAAACCCCTAAGCCTGGTACAATGCCTGGTGCCCTCATGTGCTCAACCCACATCTACTAATGTAAAATAATTAGGTGTGTGAAGTCATTGTGAAATACTGCCTTGTTATAGCCAATCCTCTAAATAGGATTCTTGACCGAATGATGAACTAAAAAACTCCAAGAGGACATAGACAGCAAACCAGAGTGTGGTGTTAAGGAGTAGTTCTACCAATGGGATTTTAAACCATTGATATGAGTTCCAGTAACATATTCCATTTTTAGGTAATAATTGTTGGAGGAACTCAGATCCGACAGGTTGACACACTTTTACAGGGAAATTCAAGGCAGGGTCCAAGTCTGGTTGTTACTGTGATGGTGGAAACATTCATTGTGAAAGTGGGTTCAGTCTTCATTTGTAGAGGAGACATGAGAAAAATAAAACAAATCCTGACTTCAGCTTACCAAGAATAATTTTCTAGTTTTAGCATCAGCAAGTTAAATGACCATACCCAAGCCATTTGAGTAATCCCTGGATATATGGAACCCAATAAGTGAACTCAGCAGGTTTGGTTTACTGACTGACTTGAATCACTATGTAGCCTGTGTAGTCAGTGGCACTTGGTTTTAAATCAGATCAAAATACGCATGAAGGGCAAAGAAGTTGGTTCAGCGGCTTACCTTACATTCTAGGGATGAGAAAGAAATTTAAGCCTGAAAGAAATCCAGATATGTCAAAAAATGTTTAAAAAGATACAAATGGAAAGTAAACTCAGAATTATATCTACCAATGAATTACTGGATTACATAGATAAACTATTGGTAAGAGCTGACAAGTATTTTGTTCTTGGATGGATTTTTTTTCCACCTACTAGAAAACATTTTTCATGATATTACATTATTAATAGAGGGTTCCAAATCATAGCTATCCAACAGTTGCTTCCTGTGTTAAGGATAATGACTTCATATAGCAGAAAAGTTTGTTTTAGGGAACTAACAGAGTGTGTCTGTAAGCAGGCAGCTGAATTGGACACAACTGAAAGAGTTGGTTCTCAAATTTGCTATGGCTCATTAAGATAGTATTTGGAGCAGAGGGACAATTACTTCTTGGATTTGGGTGCTTGCATAGCTGTATAAACAGGCCGTAGAGAAATGGAATGGCCAAATCTTTTCCTTGCATCTATTTAATAGTGCATGGATGCATATGGCTGCAGTCTTTGGTGCCAGTAGCCCGGGACACAAAATATTATTTCATAAATATTGCCAATACCCTTCATGGAACTACTTACAAAATGAAACTTACAAAATAACACTATATGAGGTAGTTTGCTCTTCTGTTGTTTCAACTTTTTTCGCTCTGTCGATTTCCAGCAGTTTCCTTTTTTTTTTTTTTTTTGCTAATTGTTGAAATGCATAATACAGACAGAAGGAAATGTGTCTGGGGCATCTTTGTGTAAGGGTACAACTCTGGACTACCAAACCTGGGCACAGAATCTTCTTTAATTTTTTAAAAAGATTTTATGTATTTGTCAGAAAGAGAGAGAGAGAGTGAGCGACAAGCAAGGAGCCCTATGTGGGACTTGATCCCAACCGACTGAGCCACCCAGGCGTCCTCTGGGCACAGAATCTTGAGCGAAATAGTCATGACCTTGTCCCAGTCTCTTCTTATAAAACAGGAAGGTCTTTACTTAACAGTTTTCTGAGGACAACAATAGAACTAGTTAAGGATGACTAAAATCATACTATAGGTTGGAATGAAAACTCTGCAGTTTACAAATAACTCAAGTTTGGTCATAGGAAGTAGAATCCCTCAGTGGGGGGCCACACAGAGTCCAATTTATAATGAAAAAAAAATGTTTTTTTTTTTTAGATGAAGCTGCCAGCAGTTTCCCTTATGGTCAGGAAGAGGTAAGGGTCACCTTGGGGCGTATCTTTTTTGCGTGTGTGGTTAAAATATATGTAACATGAAAGTTTTCATTTTAATTATTTTTAAATGTAGAGTTTGGTGGCACAAAGTACATTCACAATGTTTTGCAACCATCACCACGATCTATTTCCAGAACTTTTTCATTATCTCCAACTGAGACCCTGTCCCCATTAAACACTAACTGCCAATCCCCCTCCCCCATCCCCTGGCAACCACCCTTCTACTTTCTGTCCCTGTGAACTTGACCATGCTAGGTAACCCATGTAAGTAGAATCATGCAGTATTCGTCCTTTCGTTCCTGGCTTATTTCACTTAGCATAGTGTCCTCAGGGTCCATCCATGTTGTAGCCTGTGTCAGAATTTTCTTCCTTTCTTGAGGCTGGATAATAATCCAATGTATGGATAGACCGCTTTTGTAATCCATTCATCCGTCAATGGACACTGGTGTTGATTCTACCTCTTATCTATTGAGAATCATGCTGCTATGAACATGGGTGTACAAATATCTCTTCAAGACCCTGCATTCAATTATTTTGGATATGGACCCAGAAGTGGAATTGATGGGTCAGATAGTAGTTCTATTGTTAATTTTTTGAGGAACCTCTACACTGTTTTTCACAGTGGCAGTACTGTTTTACATTTGGAGTACCTCTTTCTTGATGTGACCTCTTTTTGATATAAAAATGTAAGGCAAGCAGGTCCTCTGAGGAGAAGGTGTTATCGGACTTTTTTGTTGAACTCAGCAGTATCTTTTTTTTTTTTTTAAAGATTTTATTTATTTATTTGAGAGAGAGAGAATGAGAGAGAGAGAGCACATGAGAGGGGGGAGGGTCAGAGGGAGAAGCAGACTCCCCACCGAGCGGGGAGCCCGACGTGGGACTCAATCCCAGGACTCCAGGATCATGATCTGAGCCGAAGGCAGTCGCTTAACCAACTGAGCCACCCAGGCGCCCAGAACTCAGCAGTATCTTCTCCATCGGTGTTCAGGGCAAGGGGAAAGAGGTGGACTAATGGCGTAAAGAGGCCGGGGGCCATATTGATACGAAAGGGTCTCTATCTCTATTCCTTTACTGGTGGCGTTACTCGGTGTGTTTTCACAAATGGATTCCATCCTGGAGAGAAAGGAGAACACCATGGCATTTCTTGTGCTCTGCACTAGTAAAACTCTCAGGCTGTAGGACCTCAGGGAATTACTGCAAAATTTCCTGCCCACTGTCCTGTGGGCTCTGGTATAAAAGACCCAGGAGGACACAAAATCAACATTATCTTCTTGATAAAACATTAAGTTCCATATTAATGGAAGAAATGCTTTGCCACTCAGTGGAGCAGTGCTTTGTGTATGAAAAATAACAAGGAATTGAGCTGCATTCTGAGTCCTATTAAAAAAAGATAATGCTACCATTTCATTTGTCTGAATGAGACCTAACACTGTGCAAAAAACATTGGGGAAGAGATTTCTGTTCATATTTAGGTTCTTCTTTTAAATTGAACAATTTTCTCTCTCTTAAATGAAGATTCTCATCCCCCAACCCCTCCCCCCAACACACACCACAGTCTCATAAACTAGTTTTTCTGCATGAGGGATTCATTTCTTTATATAATTTTTTTTGCAAATTGTCGTTCTGTGCCTATGAAACAAAAGAAAATTTGATTCAGAAGATTAAAAATACATTCTTGCCCACTTTAATTACAATGATTAAAAACATTGAGCCTTATCTCAACAATGAACTTAGAGAAATAAAGGTATGTTTGTCCAGATGTGTGGCAAGCTCGCGAGAGCACATTTCACTGGCCCCAAACCTCACGGGATGGAGCCTTCCCCACCACGGGCTACATCCGTGAGCCATCTTGAGTGCGTGGGAGGGCAATGATACATGACTCGGAACTGGGGCCCAGGGAATGTCGAGAGGCACTAGGCTTGAGCTATTTAAGTGGCACAAATAAAAAACATTAGATGTGCTCTTTGTAAGTGTTTATGTTTCATTGTACTCGGATGAAATGATCAAGAAAAAAAAATGTGTCCCATATGTGTTCAAAAGCAGAGGAAGCTGCTAGTTAAATTTAGGATGCTATACATAGAAATAACACTAAAAATAGTTTTTAATTAATCTAATTACTTCCTGATCATTGAGGATCCCTATATAGTTTTTCAATTTTCTAGGTCCCCCGATGGTTAATTGTATGTGTTACTTGAAAGGTGTTTTGGGATGAGATTAACATTTACATCAGTGAACCTTGAGTACAGCAGCTTGTCCTCCACACTGTGGGTGGGCCTCATCCAATCAGTTGAAGGCCTGGGTAGAACAAAAAGACTAATCTCCAGAGCAAGGGGGAATTTTCCAGCAGACTGCCTTTAAACTTTATTTGCACCATCAGATCTCTTGTGTCTTCAGTCTGCTGACCCACACTACAGATTTTGAACTTACCCTCCTCCATAATTGCATGAGCCAATTCCTTATAATAAATCTCTATTTTTTTCCTCTCTCTGGTCTATCTAGCTATTTCCTATAGGTTCTGTCTCTATAGAGAATTCTTTTTTTTTTTTTTAAGATTTTATTTATTCATTTGAGAGAGAATGAGATAGAGAGAGCATGAGAGGGGGGAGGGTCAGAGGGAGAAGCAGACTCCCCGCCGAGCAGGGAGCCCGATGCGGGACTCGATCCTGGGACTCCAGGATCATGACTTGAGCCGAAGGCAGTCGCTTAACCAACTGAGCCACCCAGGCGCCCTCTATAGAGAATTCTGACTAATACAGTTTCTTTCTTATATTTACATTTCCTTTTCCCATGAATTCTTATATTTTGTAAGGTGAATTCATACCAGTGTTTTATGCTTTTTTTTCTTTTAGTGGGAAATTAAGATAATTTATCCTATAAAACTATAAAAAATAGATGTAAGAGTATATAGGCATAAAGAGAGAGGAATATATCCGTCAGGGTTCTAGCAAGAAATAGAATTCCACTCAAAAAAATTTAACCAAAAAGTGCCTATTTACCGATGTGTAGCCAGAGTTAAGGAAACTAAGGGGGCATGGGGAGACCCTCAGGGGATGGAGCGTTAGTTAGCAGGAAGTGGTTACCACCCAACAGCCTAAAGGCTCAAGGAGGAGAAACCCTGTTTCCAGAGCCCAGGAGTCCTGGAGGGGTCACTGGCAGGGGCTGTAATAAGAGAAGGAGGAAGCTGCCATCAGACTAAGACTGGAGCAAGGAACAGTGGGAGAAATATGCTGATCTTTCTCTCATCCACCCCTCTGATCTCCTGCCAGTGCCTCTTGTCAAACCCATGCAGATATCAAGGGCCAGGAGCTGGGAGACGCAATCTGGAGAGGCCAGTCCCCTGGGGCATGCAGCAGGGTAGAGACGATGGATCTGGGGAGGCAAACAGAGTAACTAGCATACCTTGAAAAAATCCAAAAGGCTTTGCTAAGGACTACAGAATAGTCACCCTTCACCACCAATGGACCTTCTGCCTTTGCTGACTGCGTGGATAGAGCCTGGAGCACACACTGCACTGCCCACTGAGATTGGACCCGACTTTCACCTGCTCCACCGCCACCTCCAAGCCTCGCTAACCCCAAGCAGAGTGGACGGATGTCCACCGCCTTCGCTCAGATTGGCTGTGGCCTGCCTTTTCCTCCTGTGGGCAGCTCTGGGCACCAGAGGCACTTTTTTCCATCTCCTCTGAGCATCCCAGCCTGGCTCCAGCCAGCTCCCAGCAGCCCGAAGAATGGAGTGGTAGGTACCTCTTGTGACCGTCACAGAGGATGTGGCCACTTGGAATCTTTTAATCTGTCATTTTACTTCTAGTTGGTGCCATAGATAGCCATGTGGGAATAAGACCATCTGAAGTGATTTCGAAGAACATAAAAATGGATAAAAAAAATCCATCAACTTTTTCTAAAGATTTTGGGGAGAACGCATATATGTAAAATTCCAAATCTTCCAGTTCAAACAACAAACTTGGCTTTATTGTTGTATTGGGAAAAGAATCTCCCAGTTCAGACATGCAGTGTTTTAAAATGATTTATATCAGAATTACCCAGTAGGTCTGTAACTAGATCATCAGGATACCTAATTGTAAGAGCATAGAGCAGATAAAATAGGGCCAAGGAGAAGAAATGGTATTACCCGAGCCGGAGAGTTGGGGTCACCTGGATGAGGTGCCTTGGATGAGAAACATCCTGGGAGTGCAGGGTCAGCACTGAGTGCTGTAGGTGCCTCCCCCGCCTCACTCTAGTCCCGCCCTGCTGGGTTGTCCACTCTCTCCTGAAGAAAGCCCTACCCAGAGCTGCCCACTAGCTTATTCTTTCTGGAAAGTTGCCCTTTTTTAGAGGCTTCAATATGATCTCACTCACTGGATGTGAGGGGAAAATTTGTGAACCATGAAGAGAACTTTCTGGAACAGCTGTAAGTGATAAGACTGGATAGAACAGGCACGGGGCCTATTGCCAGAGATGGCAGAGGAGCTCGAGGAGTTCCAAAGTTGAGCCCAATCCTGAGGCTCCAAGCATTTAACTGCAAACAAAGCAAGCAGTCGGCGAGCACAAGGGAGGGAAAAGTGAAGTGATGCTGATGGCTTACAACGATGTCCCAGTATCCTGAATCCTACTGTCCATCCATTCCTTCAGGTAAAAGCATCTTATTTAAAAGAGTGGACATTCTTGTTTAAGTAGCAAGAGGGTGGCTGATCCACTTAGGTTGCCAACACTGTCTTATGAATTAATAGTTGAGATGATGTCCCATGAAAGGGGAGGTCGGAAATGATGGAGATACATTTCCTATTCTTCCCGATAGTATTTCCTAAGGTCAGCGCAAGATTCCAGAGGCTCCAATCAGCTGGCCAGAATTTTCTCCTCAGTGTAGGATTCCACATGCAGAGTAGAGGGTAAGTAGCCCAAGAAATCTTGAACAAAAATCTACATGAAAGAAACGCTGGATGTATCTCTTTAGTCCCCATGGTTATCACTAATCACACACCTCTTAGTCAGCTCGGGCTGCTAGAACAGGATACCATAGACAGGGTGGCTAAAACAACAGACATTTATTTCCTACAGTTCTGGGGGCTGGAAAGCCCTATATCAAGGTGCCTGCAGGCTCTGTTCCTGGTGAGAGCCTGCTTCCTGGCTTGCAAGTGGGAGACTTCTTGCTGGGTCCTCACATGGCAGGGGGAAAGAGAGCTCTGATGTCTCTTCCTCTTATAAGGACACTAATCTCACCATGGGGCCCAACCCTCAAGACCTCATCTAATTGCCACCCAAAAGCCCCTTCCTCACATACCATCATATTGGGAGTTAGGGCTTCAACATATGAATTTTAGGGTGTCACACACATCCGGTCCATAACGGCATGGTACCAATAACCTACTGTGAAGATGTTTGCAGAAATACTGTTAGGAAAATTGCCCAAATGTTAGCTTTTTGACTCCAGCTTGACTCCGATCTGTCGTTCTGATTTTGTAGATAGTTGGTCTTACACATATGGTGGTTAAATGTATTGCATCCTTCCTCACTTACAAAGGAAATATGTGGTCCTCACAGCTCAGCAACAGATGGCCAAAGTTTACAAAACCACTAAGAAAACACACCCAATGTATTAAAACAAAGTTCACTGCTAACGTTGAACCATCTCTTTCATGTTTTGATTCATAAGGTAACAGTGCTCTAATCTGGAAAAAGAAAACACTGGACATCATTTAAAAAGTAACAACACCCCATTTAGCTGTTCTGAGCAATTTCTTTTTTTGGATTAAAAGGCACAAAGGAGGCTACTTCTGAGGGAATGGTCACATGTGGCAACCTTAAGGAGAACATTGCTGATGTGAGCGGCATCCCACTGCGTTTGCTGTGATGGAAACGCAATCATCTTCCTCCGTTTGTGGCTAAAACTTTGCTAGGCAATATGGTATTAATGAAAAATATGGAAAAGAATTAGGAAATAATTATTGTTTACATGAAAGCTATTCAACTACTTACGCAAGAAAATCTCTCACTTCAATATGACCTCATTCTCCAAATACAAAGGGAATGGATACACTCAAATGTCTGCTGACTATATAGGTATAATTATAGAGTATCACTCTCATAGTTAATCAGAGTATCTCAGGAATTGTAAAAATGGGAAATCTAGGTAAAAAAAACTTTCCTGGCATCACAATCAATTCATTTGCCTAATTATATTTAATCGATTGAAGTACATTTTTGAAAAAAATATTATGAAAACACTTTATTCTGTGCACAAACCCATCCAAGTCTGCAATAGGATGTTCTGAGCAGGAGCTCTGGGTAAGAGATACTCTGCCTTGTTACACAGACGCACACGCACGTGTCTGTGATTCTCTCTCTACACCGTCCCACCCATGGCCGTGATAGTGGGTGTTCTGATCATGATGGGGAGGGTGGAGGGCAAGGGTGCTGAGCCAGGTCAGAGTCATGGCCAGGAGGCAAGGATAGGTTGTGTTTCTAGGAATTGAACTGTGACAACATTTACCGGGGGTGGGGGGGGGGGGTTTAAAATGAGGAAAGGGTCACATTACCCGTGAGCTTTTTTTTTTTTTAACATAAAAAATGACTCTCAATACCTGGAATAAGGAAGTAGGGGGTCACAGGTGACCTGAAAGTGGAGAATCGGGGAGAGAAATGGAATGGAACAGAGAGGCTGAAATTATGTCACAGGGTATATACATTCGTTCTTACAAGTGTAAAGATGCTATGATTTCTGTGCCATATTTAACCCTCACATCCCTGAAGACCATACATGAGTCAAAATAATGGACTGTGTGTGTCTCCCTTATTTTTTCTTGCCTTCCATTAATTTTACTAAATCATCTTTGCTGATAAAGAATTCATGGTGACCTCAATTTTCAAACATTAGAATGTATCTTCAAGCAGTTATGTGAGGTAGGTCATATGAGATTATTTCATTTGAGAAATACAAATTTGAATTAAATACAGCGATGATGACAGTAACATGCATTGAATGCTGAACATCCTCCAGACTGTTCTAAGTACGTCACTTATGGGAATTAATTTAACTGATGAGACAGAACAAGCAACGCAGAACATATAATTTTTATTGTTGGCAAAGTAATTCATTTTTAAAATTTGGAATTACTAAATGTAATAAGGTGAAAACAAAACATTTATGGGTCCCCTGGAGCAGGGTGACACAAAAGGGTGAGATATCGGGCACCTGGGTGGCTCAGTTGGTTAAGCGACTGCCTTCGGCTCAGGTCATGGTCCTGGAGTCCCAGGATCGAGTCCCGCATCGGGCTCCCTGCTCAGCAGGGAGACTGCTTCTCCCTCTGACCCTTCCGCCTCTCATGCTCTCTCTATCTCATTCTCTCTCAAATGAATAAATAAAATCTTAAAAAAAAAAGGGTGAGATATCTGTAATGTTTAAATCTGACAAGGGACTAATATCTAGAATATATAAGGAACGTATGCATATCGACAACTACAAAATACTCCAATAGAGAAATAGGCAAAATAAGGAAGGGGCAGTTTACAGAAGAGGAAACTCTTTGAGCTACTAAACACGTGGAGAGATGTTCAAACATTATAAATAAGAGAAAGGCAAATAAAACAATGAAACATCACTTTGTGCCCATTAGCCAAGAATTCATCAGGGAGCTGCGTAACGCCCACTGTGGGCAAGAGTGTGAGGTTAGGTGCCCCTCTGCCCTGCTGGGGTGCGAGCAGACTGGGGCAGCCATCCAGCCTACTCAGTGCAACTGAGCATGTGGATGCCCTAGGGCCCAGCCATTCCCCTCCTTGAGTCGCCCCTGGAAATCCTCATTCAGGCCCTTAAGGGACACATCTAAGGGTATTGGTGGCAGGTTGTAGGGGCATCTGATGTTCTTCATGGAGAGCAGATGGTAAAATGCAAGTGTAAACACTCATTGTTTACCGCAGTTAGAAGCAACAGATTCAGTTTTCATGTAGGAGCATGGATAAATCTTAAAAACATAACACTGAATGAAAAAAGTAAGAAACAGAATGAGATATGTAACATAATTCTATTTATACAAATTAAAATAGATCTTAAAACTACCAAATTCTTAGAAGAAAACACAAGGAGGAAAAAACATAAGGGAACAACTTCATGACATCAGCTTTAGAAATAATTTCTTGGATATGACATCAAAAGCACATGCAATGAAATAAAAAAGTAAATAAATCGGACTTCACCCGAATTAAGAACTTTTGTTCATAAAGACAGAGAATAGAATGGTGGTTGCCAGGGTTTGGAGGGAGATAGTGTTTAATGGGGACAGAGTTTCAGTTTGAGATGATGAAAAGGTTCTGGAAGTGAATGGTGGTCACAATCACACGACAATGTGATTACACTTACTACCGTTTAACCATACACTTAAAAGTGGTTAGAATGGTAAATTTTATGTTATGTATATTCAACCACATTTACAAAAATAAAACAAATTTAAAAAGACAAAAAAAAAGGGATTCTGATAGTTTTAGAGTAGGAGTGCAATCCTTTTTTTAAAAAGGAGAAGGGAGCTGATATGAGGAATTCTTAATCGCAGGAAACAAACTGAGGGTTGCTGGAGTGGGGGGTGGGGTGGGAGGGATGGGGTGACTGGGTGATAGACACTGGGGAGGGTATGTGCTCTGGTAAGCGCTGTGAATTGTGCAAGACTGTTGAATCTCAGATCTGTACCTCTGAAACAAATAATGCAATATATGTTAAGAAAAAAAAAAGAAGAAGGTAGCGGGAGGGGAAGAATGAAGCGGGGGAAATCAGAGGCGTAGACGAACCATGAGAGACGATGGACTCTGAAAAACAAACAGGGTTCTAGAGGGGCGGGGGGTGGGAGGATGGGTTAGCCTGGTGGTGGGTATTGAGGAGGGCACGTTCTGCATGGAGCGCTGGGTGTTATGCACAAACAATGAATCATGGAACACTTCATCTAAAACTAATGATGTAAGGTATGGGGATTAACATAAGAATAAAAAAAAGGAGAAGGGAGATTATGCTTATGTTTTTATTTATGTGAGACAAAGCAACATGTAATAATTCAGTGGTCAATATTACACAAACATTAAAATTTATTAATTTGTTAAAATTCTTTGAGAGAAAGCTATCTGCACAAAACAACAAATAGACATTTCAAGATATTTATAAAACACACTAGCCTCTGCTAAGGGCAGGGGAACAGGTTGGCTATGGGATAAAAGGGAATAAACAAGTAAATGGAACAGGAAAAGGAAAATACTTGTGATCTCTCAACTCAGTTCTGTTTAATAAACATTTACTAAGGCTTTACTTTTTCCAGACGTTGTGTTTGTATTTGCACTTTCTGATGGTATCTGAGCCTAAATATGATTTATGTACATGAGATAATAAGACTCTTTATTAATTTTTGTTAGAGAATTGCATGTGCCCCAAAACAGAAAATGAAAAATTTATTACTGGAGAAAAGTGTCTTCTAAGATACTTTATCTTGCTTACATGGTATGATAAACTGGCATATAATCAACAACATGCTATCTTCAATGTAGCTTTTGTCTTAAGTGATGCCATTAAACCATTAAAAGCCAAGAAATATAATTAAAAATAAGCCATAACATAAAATAATGTGATAGACTTGGAGAAGATTAAATGTTATTTAAATTATTTGTATATTAGTCTTTTATGAAAAATAGGAGCTTCGAGGTATATTTAGATATTTCTAAGTCTCAAGTTACTACAAACTCAACATGTCCTAATAAAACTAATCCTTAGTAATCCCCAGTCATTCACTAATTCAACAAATATTTATGAAACTCCTATCCTGTGCCAGATTCTGTGCCTCAATAACCATTTTACACCATTACTTTCAAATTTATATCGCCACCCCAGGCTTCTCTGAATTCCAAACCCGCAGGACAGCCTTTATATTTCTGCTTGAGTATCTCAAGAGTACTTCAAACCCAGAACATCCAAATGCCTGTGATTCAGCCCCATAACTGTTGTTATTCTTCCACTTTCTTCCTCTCAGAGAATGGCTCCACTTAATCGGCAGAGGCCAGATACTAAGTGATCATCCTTGACGTCTCTCTCTCTGTCCCTTGTCTTATCCAGTGATTTCACCAAGTCCTGTTGATTTTAACATTTAAATATTTCTCAGATCCATTCACTTTCCTTCATCTTTGGTCACCATCAGTCAGTACTATCTCATTTCTTGACAGGACTCCTGGCCTCAAACTTGTATGCCCAGCCCTCCTCCTCACTCTACACCAAAGCCAAATCTGGTCATGTCATTTCCTATCCTCCTCCGCTCTTAAAAAGCTGTGCCTCTTTAGTTGAAGAATAAAATGTCCAAGATAGCCAGTGATGTGTTGATGATATTGCCCCTTCCTGTCTCTATCCTCATCTCATCCCATCCTCTCCCTCATTCTCTTTGCCTTTCCACACTGGCCTTTAAGTCCCTAGAGTGTGCCGTGTTCCCTCTACCACAGGATCTTTGCACATGCTATTCTCATAGAATTGGAATGCTTTTAGTTTCCCTCTTTCTTCCCTTATCTCTCCTCTTTGCATAGTTCATCCATTCACTCACAAATATTTACTGAGGACCTACTATATGCCAGGTGCTGATTCAGGGTGCTGGAGACTCAGTGCCCTCTTAAAGATTTCATTTTCATGAGTTGAATTTGGACTCAAGTAGACTAATTTTGACTTAGCTCAATGTTCCTTCTTCAGAGAAGTCTGATCAAAGTAGATCAGATCTCCCTGTTACAAGTTCTCAAAACCCTATGTACTCCTTCCTAGTACTTACTGCAGCTTGTAATTATACATTTATTTAAGGGTTTATCTGAATAATGTCTGACTCACCCACTAGTCTGTAAGATTTCCTTAGGGTTGGGATATGCCTGTTTTTTTCATCACAGTATGCTCGGGGCCTTATCACAGTGCTGGGTGCACAGAAAATCTTTGATCTAGTAAATATTTATTGATTTAATAAAATGTGGTAGAAAATGATCACCACCCTAAGGTTAGTCCAGTGAGAAGGCAGATGAATGAACACATAATACAGCAGAGGAATAATGCTAACTCAGAAGTATATACAAAAGCTGAAGGGACACATATGGTCCCTCATTTTATTGTTTGTTTTTTAAATTGGGAAGACAAGCACATTTATATGCTGACAGCTAATAGCCAATGGAGAGAGGAAAAAGATACAGGAGGGAAAGGGGCAACTTCCCTGGAGAGAGGGGGGAATGGGTCCAGAGCTCCATGAAGGGACAGACATGGATCTTGGCAATGGTTGGGGAGCTCTGTCTGATGGTTTCAGTTTCTTTGTGGAGTCCAAGGCTAGATGTGCTCTGGCTAGTACATGTGGCCACTTGCCACATGTGGCCACTAAGCCCTTTAAATATGGCCAGTCTAAGGAGACGTGCACTCAGTGCAAAAGACATATCAAATTTTGGACTTAGTACAAAAACTAATGCAATATAGTCATTAATCATCTTCTGTCAATTATTTGTTGAAATGATAATGTAGTCAATTCTCATTATTCATAGCAGTGATGATCCGCAAAGTTGCTGTGAACGTGAACACTGAATTAGCAAATAGTGAGCCATTGGTCTGGGGAAATACAAGATTGGGTTCCTGAGAGCCTCTGGTTACATTTTCACCCGTACATCAATACATATCCTTGTTTTATGTGCCCTTGAGGATTCACACATCACTCTGTGTGTTTCTGTTTAAATATAACCTTATTTAATATAGATTATCCCATTAACACTGAACGCACAGCTGATAGCACTGTAACTCATACCTGCAGGAAGCTTATCCAACACACACATGATCTCCCTAAGGCACACCCCAGCCCTTCTCGCTCTTAGAGCATTAGACAGCACTTCAGCACGATGCTTGGGAGCCATTTTAAACAACAAAATCACCAACAAAAAGCACAAAAGTGCAAAAAAATGTAGTATTAACGGGAACACAAAAAGGACACCTGTTTATTTATGACAGCTGAAACAGGAAGGCAGAGTACTGCCTTGTTTGACCTCAGCTGGGAATGTGGATGAACATTTTTTTCACGAATTCTATTATCATTCTAAAAACCAAATTGCCACCTTATGCCTTTGATGCTTCAGTCAGTTCTTGCTCATTAATGCACACAACACTATTAATTTTTCCATAGCAATACTCTATATTCTCTTTGTAATGTGGTCTGGTGTCTTATTAAATTTCTGGCCAGCTGTCTCTGTTCGGCAGATGTCTTCATTAGGCTGCTGGGGACAACTCTCGAAGCTTCCCCTATGAGGTTTCGGTCAAGTCCAAAGCTATTGGTGCACATGAATGGCTTACAGTTTTTTTTTTTTTTTTCCCCTGAAATGAACTTCCTTGCCTTTGTGAATCTTGAGTCTCATCAGGCAAACATGCCAACCAGGAATCAGTTTTGCTGCATGTTCTCCACACTTCATGAACTAAATCAATGGTGGGATCCCAGCAGATGCTGGTACCTCCCAGAACAGGTCTGAGATGTCCGGCAGGGTTTTATGGTGATTGACCCTTCAGTTCTAACACCAGTGCATACACCACATGGTTTTTTTCTTGCTGTTCTCTGATTTCTGCTGGGGTCCCTCTAACTATCTTGCATCCCTCTAGCTATCTTGCAGACTTGATGCAGATGTTTTTAATCAACATTTTTTCCCCTGATTATAAAACTAATAATCTAGAAAATTTGGAAAATATAAAAAGAACAGAGAAAAATAATTAAGTAATTTTAATACTTACATCCTTGCCACACAGTGGGAACTAGTCTTAATATTTTCCTGGTGGGCATTATTAGCCCTTCATGTGGCTTCACCAGGAGTGGAGAGTGTCTGGGGTACAGGGGCAGGAGAACATGCTGGTCCCATTTAGTGTCTGCACCTGAGAGTCAAATACGAGCCCCTGCGGGGGTCCCTTCTGGAGGAACTTTTAAAGGGGAGTCCCATGTTCTGCATGTGCAGGGGGGAGCAAGAACAGAAATTCTGGCATATAAATACTAGGGACAGCATTTGTACTTGCAGGTTGCTGATGTCTTAGATGTTCCAATTATGTGTTTCTTCCTCCCATTTCTCTATTCAAATTGGGATATATTCCATGTATACTATTTTGTATTCTGCTCTTTTTCACTTAATAGTGTAATTTCCTCATGCTATTAAGTACCTTTTTTTTTTTTTAAAGGCTTAAGCTTATAAAACAAGTATAGGGAGAGAAAGGGACACCATCCCAGCCAGCAACCTCTCCAGACATAAATACTCTGCATCACCAGTATTTAGTATATGGGGAAGGCAAAATAGAAAGAGGAAAGAGCATGGATATCTGTTTATTTGAAAGTAATTTACATTCATCGTCAGTGAATCTATAGTTACTGAGTTCTGACTTTTGCTAGGGAAGCAAAAAAGGTAAGAACAGTCTTTGCCTTAAGAAACTTCAAATCTAGTTTGGGATGCAAGATTTGAACTTTATAAAAAATTAAATCATACAGAAGTTAAATAATATTTAATAGTAGCATAAACATTTCACAGAAAAGCTGGTGCTACTACATGGTACAGATAATAGTGAGTCACAAAGTAATCATTCCTGGAAAGAACCTTTAGAATCACGTCACCCAAACTTCTCATTTGTACCATTGAGCGGGCACACCACATACTGGATTGTTGTTTGTTTATCTGTCTCTGTCTCCTCCTCTATCCATGACCCCCCCCACCCCACCCCTCAGCCCCTTGGGGATAAGGCTGGGCTTGGGCCATTGCCATAAGTCAGGGCTACTTCATACAGAAGAAGAACTCATTTTAAGCACTCTAATAAAGTTTGTGGAAATAAAATAGAATTGACTGTCAGGTACACCTCTGTACCCCCCAGTGTTTTATAATAATATGTGATCAATGAATGAAGACAGAACAAACAGACAATGACAGGTGTTTTGGGAAAGAGGGAAGAGCATGAGCTCTCATGTTCAAAACATGATCCATCACGTATTGATTGCACTGTCTTGGGAAAATTAGTGAATGATTCTGAGTCTTTCTAGTCAGTGTATGAATCCAGCTAGTATATGTTTCTAGCCTTATTATACAGCCTTATTTCTAAACCTATTTTAAAACACTACCTTTTCTGAGGTCGCTGATCCTGATGCATAGTCGCCGCGGCCCGTCATCCTCGCCGGGAGTCCCATAAGGAAGCTGCTGGTGGACCTGACTTCCAAGGGAGCTGCTTTGGAGCTGGAGGCCAAGGTGAGCAGAAGTGGCAGGGCCGAGGCTCAGATAGGAGTTGCTGCCGAGGCTGGAGCCTGTCTCTGACCATCAACAAGGGCGGATGGTCGGTTCATCATGGGTGGCTTTTTCTCAAGTATTTTTTTCCAGTCTTGGTTGAAACCCAGGAAATGGGGACTTTAATTTTGGGATTGAATGGAGCAAGAAAAACTATCATTTTATACAGATTGTAGGTTGGACGAGTGGTTACTACTATTCCTACTATTGGATTTCATGTTGGGATGGTAACATACAAGAACCTTGAATCCCAAGTCTGGGATCGAGGAGGACAGACAAGTATCAGGCCATACTGGAGATGTTATTCTTCAAACACAGATGCAGTCATTTCTGTAGTAGGCAGTCATGTCCCGAGACCAAATTGGCATTCCCAAATCAGAGTTAACTGCCATGTTGGAGGAAGAAGAGCTGAGAAAAGCCATTCTGATGGTGTTTGCAAATGAGCAGGGCATGGAGCAGGCCATGACTCCCTCAGAGATGGCAAGTTCACCTGGGTTACCTACACTGAAGGACCAGAAATGGCAAATATTCAAAACTTCAGCAACCAAAGGTACTGGCCTCAATGAGGCAATGAAATGGTTAGTTGGAACACTAAAGAACAGACAGTAACTCGGTCACTTCTGCCCCTGAGAGGAACACCACCTCACATATCCCTTTGGAAACAGTTAAGTGTGCTTCATGCTACTAAATATTAAAACCATGTGATTGTTGGCATACACTGAACTGACTGCAGTATGTGTAATAAATATAAAAAATAAGTATTCGGTTGGAAGGGTAACTCACCGTGATTGAACCAACTGAACGTCTGTTCTGTGTAATGTAACATCCTTCCTTGCTTTCTTGTGTTCAGGATATATTCTATTGGTATGGCATTCTTATTCAAATAGAGTCCTGTTAAAGACTACTCTTACTGAGGAAAAAACCCTCCTGTTTTTGAATTAGTGAGTGCAGCTTGTTTGTATAAACACTAATAAATATCTTAACTCAAAAAAAGAAAATAAAACACTACCTTTTCTCTTTTGGTTTAATTTTCATGATTTCATTATTAATCCAGTTTATATAATCAGTAAAGTTCTATGATATTTTGAAGACGCTTTGAACTTGGGTGACCATGAGAATAGAGGTCACAATAATGGAATAGGGATGCCAGAAGAATAAACTGATTTTGGAGGAAGGTCATGACTTGCACCTGCCGTAGTTCACTAGGGTTGCCGTAACAACGGACTGGCTTCCAACAAGAAAAGTGTCCTGAACAAACCCATCCCATTCTTTTTTTGTCTGTTAGTTTTCATTCCTCTCTCCTCTCTTGCAGTCCATATTATGTTAATCCATATTTGCTTGTATTTTTTTTTTAAGGTTTTATTTATTTATTTGTCGGAGACAGAGAGAGAGCACAAGCAGGGGGAGAGGCAGGCAGAGAAAGAAGCAGGCTCCCCCTGAGCAAGGAGCCCGATGCGGGACTCAGTCCCAGGACCCTGAGATCATGACTTGAGTTGAAGGCAGACGCTTAACTGACTGAGCCACACAGGCGTCCCCATATTTGCTTGTATTTTCTAAATGTCTTGGTAAGAGCATATCTTGCTTCCTTAATGAGATGGTAAGTTATCTGTGCTTTTTCTTATATTTGAGGACTGGCTGGAGCACTGTAAGGGACCCTTTGCTGGATGAGTATGGGAAGTTGTCCCCAGCTTGGCTCTCCCAGCAGTAGGTAATGGAAGGAGGAGAACCATCAGGTTCCTTGGTCAAGCTTTGTGAGGGAGGCTTCTGCAGCTGAAGTGGGAGGTCAGCTGATGTAAGAGGTTCTACTCCCTGACCTTGGTCAATGTGAGGAAAGGCTCTACCTGACAATGGGACCAAGAACAATGTGATCTAGTAGCTGCTGTAGGCAAAGGGCAGGGAGGGTCTGCTCAGTGCAATGCCCTGCCTACTTCCCCTAAGAATTCCATTTGGAGAATGAATATGACATTAAGTTTCTTTTTTTTTTTTTACTTATTTATTTATTTATTTATTTATTTATTTATTTATTTATTTAAGACAGAGAGAACGAGAGAGAGAGCACGAGAGGGAAGAGTGTCAGAGGGAGAAGCAGACTCCCTGCTGAGCAGGGAGCCCGATGCAGGACTCGATCCCGGGACTCCAGGATCATGACTTGAGCCGAAGGCAGTCGCTTAACCAACTGAGCCACCCAGGCGCCCTGACATTAAGTTTCTTAAGGAACCTTTCATTTTTAGGAGGTTCTGGAAAATAAATCTAAGAAGCTATTAGACTCCCCCACCACCATTTTATACTCTTTGAACAGAACTTTCAAGAAAGAAAGGGCTTAGAATTCCCCAGTCTCCATATCTTCTCAGACCTATGGGTTGACCTGAGCCTGAACGGACCACCATGGTGGATCCTGAGGCTGCTCTAAAGTTCTAGGGGCTGTTCAGGGACACCCAGCAGCCTAATAGGCCACACACCAACCCCTGGGCCCAGCATGAACACTGCTGGGGTTGCTGGCCGGAACCAGAATGATGCTTAATAGTTCACTCAGTACCTTAAAACTCCTTTGCAATTGCTGCCCCGTCTTCTCATTAAGAAAACCCTGAAGTCCTAGAGAGACAAAACCTGGGTGCCAAATGAAATCTAGTACATGGTTCTATCAACAGTTCACACTGCTGCACTTCTAGCCTATTATGTGCCATCCTCTTAATTCCATCAGGACTTCCTTTTACCTAATAATTTCATACCACTCAGTGATAATTATCTTCATATTGTAGGTACTGCACTGGTATATCCTAAGTAGTGACTGTCCACTGGCAGAAGTATGGTGAGACTTTCAGAGATATGGGCCAGGGATCTTTGATTAGGCTGACACATTTGTTCTGGTTTCCCACCTCATTCATGCCACAAATATTTAGGTGCCTACTATATGCCAGGCACCAGATGGAGACAGGGCATCAGCCGCGAGCATCTCAAAAGTCCCCACTCTCATGGAACCTATATTCTAGCAAGATGAGATAGACAGTATACAAAGAAACAAATGCATATGTGCTGTGATGTCAGGTAGGACACGTTATAAAGAAAATCTAGAAGTGGTATGATGACTGTTGCTACTTGAGATTGCATTGTCAGTGGGGGGGGTACTTTTTCTGATGGCAGTTAAGTAAAGACTTGAGTGTAGTGAGGAAACAACAGGTGCAGATACACAGGGATAAGCATTCTGAGCAGGAGGATCAGCAAATGCAAACGACCGACCAGAGTCAAGGACATAACTGGTCTGTTTAAGGCAGAGTTGGGAGTTCTGCATGGGACTGAGGGAAGAATAGTAGGAGATGTGGGTGGTAGGGTCTAGATCCCACTGGGCTTTGTAAATCACATCAAGGATTCAGAATTTCTCTGGGTATAATGGGAAGCCACTGGGGGATACCGAGCAGGAAATGATTAACTTGACATTTTAAAAGCATCAGTCAGGGCGCCTGGGTGGCTCAGATGGTTAAGCGTCTGCCTTCGGCTCAGGTCATGATCTCAGGGTCCTGGGATCGAGTCCCGCATCGGGCTCCCTGCTCCTTGGGAGCCTGCTTCTCCCTCTGCCTTTCTCTCTCACTCTGTCTCTCATGAATTAAAAAAAAAAAAAAAACAAACAAAAAAAAAAAAAAAAAAAAAAAATCAAAAAAGCATCAGTCAGGCTGCTGCTTGAAGAATCAGGGAGCAAGACTGGAAACAGAGAGAAGGTGATTGCAGTGATCCCGAATATAGATAATGTCAGCTGGGATGAGGGTGATAGTGGTCAATATGGTGAGCGCCAGTCCGATTTGGGGTAATTTGTAAACCTAGAGTTCAATGGGGTTTGCTGATGGATTGGATTAGGGTTGCCAGAGGGAGAAAGTCAAGCAGTATGGATATAAATCGAAGTCATTGGTAATCTTCCAATTCTTGGGTGATAGGTTTGTAGATTCATTAGATTAGTCTGTGTTACATCTTGCACATATAATTTATATATTTTTTTGATGAGTCAAATGTTACATTTAAAAACATTTTAAATTGGGCGCCTGGGTGGCTCAGTTGGTTAAGCGACTGCCTTCGGCTCAGGTCATGATCCTGGAGTCCCGGGATCGAGTCCCGCATCGGGCTCCCTGCTCGGCGGGGAGTCTGCTTCTCCCTCTGACCCTCCCCCCCTCCTGCTCTCTGTCTGTCATTCTCTCTCTCTCAAAAAAATAAATAAAATCTTTAAAAAATAAAAAATAAAAAAATAAAAACATTTTAAATTTAATAGAGAAAGAGAATGGAAAGAAAGGAACTGGAGACAGTGAATGCAGATCATTCTTTCAAGGAGAATTGCTGCTAAGAGAGTGGTCTTGGGGAGGTATGGAGAGGGATATGGTGTCACTCGGATACAGCACCCCGAGTTTCTATGTCCGTGTGTGGATAGAAATGATGCCCCAGTCAACAGGGGGAGAATGATGATGGAGGGGAGAGAAGGGGAACTTCAGGAATGGAGTTCCTTGTTATCAGGAGAGGATAGGGTGAGAATCCAGTGACGAGATGAGGTTGACCCTTGGTAGGGGCAGGGCATTTCTGCACTGGGATAAGATGGAAGGCGGAGTATAAGCACAGATGCGTGTAGGGTGGTAGATTTTGTCATGCGAGATTGTGAAATTTATTTTCCAATCACTTCTGTCTTCTCAATGACAAAAGAAGCAAGGTCAGCATCTGAGAGGGGGAATGGGGGAAGAGGTATTAGAGTTTGAAGAAAGAGGAGAAGCTCTGAACTAGGAAGTGGGAGAGAAAAGGAACAGGAAATGGGCAGGGTGGCTGGGTTGGCCTCAAGGTCCATGTGTGGCTTGTGGGAATAAACTTTGAGATAATCTGCCTGGTGGTTTTTGTTTTTGGTTTTTTTTTCCCCAACCTTGTCCAGCTGTTCGGAGATGGAAAAGGAATATGTAGAGAGTTGAATTTCACCAGGATTTTTTTTTTTTTTTTTTTTTTGCAGGCTACTACCTTGAAGGGAGAAGGGTAGGGCCATTGAGAAAGAAGGCAAGGGTGTGATTATAATGGTGGACAAAGGAATCTCAGCTCTAGGAGGAGGGAAGTGAGTTGTGGGCAGGGTTGGGATGATAGAACAGTGGCAAAGTGTAGGGTCCAGGGATTCCCAGTCCTGGTAGAGCCATAGAATTGTTGGCAGGCAAGTACTGATGGGATTAAGACCAAAAGGTGTCAGGGAGTACTTAGAGAGAAGGACACCTAAAACTGAGATGTGAGAGGTGGTGAAGTCATTGATAATGACAAAGTCTAGGGTATGACATGGATGTCTGTGTAAAAAGCAGGCTGGAGACCAGGAGCATCAGAGAGCAGTGAATTTAGAGGCCAGAGTGTTGGAGAGAGAAAGTCCATGGGCATAATGAAATCACCTTAAGGGTGATAAAAGTAGTAGTAGGGAGAAAAGTCAGGTGCTGAGGTCTCCAGTGAATGAGGAGGAGCTCATATGGAGCTCAGTTGGTTGCAAAGGAAGACCCACAGATGCTGCAGACTGATGGTTGCCAGGAGGATGGAGAAACCATTGTCTGGAGGAGGCATGAGGAGCAAGGAGGTGCCTGCCCGACTCTGCTTTCCCATAATGCTCCTTGTCGGTTTTCATTGCTCTGCTCAAGTGCCTGCTTACACATTTTTCAGTTAAGATTTGAGATATGTTCATTCTTTAAAACTCAACTGCCTTTTGTGGAAGTGACTAAATGAGTCATTTTTGAGTAAAGGTTTCCATGACCAGTGCAGGGCATAGGGAGGGGCATAAGGCTGCTCAGGAGAACTTCCCAGTGGAGTCTAGGATGTGGCTGGCTGAGAAGGTGATGCTCTGATCACACTTGGAGCAGTAGTTTGGGCCAGATGGAGCCAGGGCCTCAAGGCCAAGGGAAAGAGATTAGATGCTGACCTCTAGGGCAGGAAGGTCCTGAAAGGCTTTTTAAGCAGTTTCAAAACAGGACTTCGGAAGAATAACGAGCAGAGATTGGAGTGGGAGAGCCTGAAGCCAGGAAAGCCAGCTGGGAGGCTTTGGTGTAGTTACAGAGCCTGAATGGGAGGGGGGGAGTTATGGAAAGAAGGAAGGAGGGAAGGAAAGGGCAAATACAGGAGATATTTTGAGGAAAGAGCCGACATGATCTATCTAATTATTGCATATTGGAGATGAGGGAAAAGAAGAATGAGAAATGACTCCAAGGCTATAAGCCTGGAGATGAGAGAATATTGTGACTACCGGAATAAACAGGGCAATGAGCAGGCAGGCTAGATTTGGAAGCAAAATAATTGTTTCATTTTTGAAAAAAAATTTTTTTTTACTTCCTAAAGCGACACACAGTCATTGTGTCCTTGTATTATAAATATAAGGAAATAAAAAGAAAATAATTAGAGGTAAAATATTGTTATAGAATTTGGGTATACAGTTTGGTATACCTTGGACATTTTGAGGAAAAATAATTAGAGGTAAATTAGAAGTATACATTTTGGTATGGATATGTGTCTGAGAATTTTTTTTTTTTTAAGATTTTATTTATTTATTTGACAGAGAGAGAGAGAGAGACAGCGAGACCAGGAACACAAGCAGGGGGAGTGGGAGAGGGAGAAGCAGGCCTCCTGCCAGGCAGGGAGCCCGGTGTGGGACTCGATCCCAGGACCCTGGGATCATGACCTGAGCCAAAGGCAGACGCTTAACAACTGAGCCACCCAGCCGCCCCTGTGTCTGAGAATTTTAAAGCATATGTTAAATCATATTTCACCTAAAATCGCACAACCTGCTTTTTAAAAAAGATTTCTTTATTTATTTGAGAGAGAGAGGTGGGGGGAGGAGCAGAGGAAGAGAGAGAGACACTCAAGCAGACTGCCTGCTGAGCGTGGGGCCCGTAGTGCGGCTAGATCTCACAATCTTGAGATCATGACCTGAGCTAAAACCAAGAATTTGAAGCTTAACTGACTGAGCCGCCCAGGTGCCCTGCAAAACCTGCTTTTTAAACACTTAATATGTTGGAAACCTTCTATATCATTGCATGTCTACTACAGTGCCATTTTGAATAACCACATATTTGTCCACTGTATGGATAATTTATTATACCAACCCTGTCTTGTTGGATATTCAGGGTGTTCCAGTTCTTTTGCTACCTTCCGTTCTTTTCAGTAGCTATACTTAGAGCTAAATATTTGTTCATGGTCACGATTCTTTTTTTCTTTCATTCCTTTATTCTCCAAATACATATTGAGCACTGAGCCCATGGGATCAAAGGTGGATGTGATCCAGTTCTGAACTTTAAGGTTCATGTGGTTCAGGTCAGGGAAACAGACAGGGAAGCAGGCCTAAAGTTACAAGGCGAGCCCCACAGACTAATTCTCCAATTTCCAAGAACATTATATTTTTTAAAATTGAATTTAAAATTCCTATCTTCAACACTTTGTAAAACGTTGTGAAGATTTCTTTAGGTTAATTTTTAGAAATGAAATTGTGATTCAACATTTTAAGATTTCAATCCGTGTTTCCCAGACAGGCCATACCTGTGGTACCCCCAGGACTGGTGTGGCAGAGCCTGCAGACCCTCCCCTGGCACCCACTCTTGCCCCTTTCTAAGTGTAACAGATATCCTCCAAATTATAGCTGGGCACTCAGCTTTCTAGCTGTAGATTAATTTCCCACCTTCCTCTGCAGCTCTGTATGGCCATGTAACCTTTATTTTGCCATGTGGGATGTGTAAGAGAGGATGAGTGCAACTTCTGGTTCCTTTCTGTAGAGATGCTTACTCTGGACATTCTCTTGTCAATTCCCTTGTTGATGGCCGAAAAATAGTGATAACGGGGGCCATCTTGGAAACACGGGCTAGGGATGGCAGAACTAGCACAAACCCTGGATTGTCTGCCCCTGGACTATCATGTGAGTGAGAATTAAACTTCTATATTACTTAAGCCCCTGTATTGTTGTTGTTACACCAGCTTAGCTGTCCCCAAATTCATATATGCAGCATCTAAGAGTCTTTCTTAGCCTTGCTAACACTTTGCACATTTAAGGCCAAGAATATTCTCTCTCTTTTTTTTTTTTTAAGATTTTATTTACTTATTTGACAGAGAGAGACACAGCGAGAGAGGGAACACGAGCAGGGGGAGTGGGAGAGGGAGAAGCAGACTTCCCGCTGAGCAGGGAGCTCGATGTGGGGCTCGATCCCAGGACCCTGGGATCATGACCTGAGCCGAAGGCAGACCCTCAACGACTGAGCCACCCAGGCGCCCCGAATATTCTCTCTTTTAATTAAAGTTTCTTTAGTGGCCAAAAATTGTACCTTCTTTTATTTACATGGTTAATGGTTATGGAATTAGGCTGACCTTCTTAGTTGGGATTTTAACAAGCAGTTCCATGGTTTGCTTCCTGGTTGAACCCTATGCTCCTAATTTAACTTGGAGTTAGCCTTTACTCCCTTTCTCAACCCCACATCTAATCTGTCAAGAAATTCTTGGCTCTACTTGCCAAATAGATCCAGAATCTGACTACCTCTCTCCACTTCTACTACTACCATCCCCATCCCAGCCCCTTACTCCCCCATCTTTTCCCGAATGAGCATGCAAAGTGATCCTTTAGAAGCCACCTGAGTTCATGTCGCTCCCGTGCTCGAACCCTCCAGCAGCTTCCCGTAGTACTCAGAGTAAGAGCCAATGTTCTCTGTTCCTGCCCCGATGGCCTCCTTGCTGGTCCTGAATGGGCCAGGCCCACCCTGAGCTGCTACCCTTTGCATTGGCTGTTCCCTGTGTCCTTTATTCTTTGTCCACATATATCCACGGCTCACTCTCTCACCTCCTTCAGGTCTCTGCTGAAATACTGCCCCTCAGCGAAGCTCACCCTCACCCTGTTAACAACTTCAGCCACTCCCCATTAGCTGGGCAGTCCTGTTCTCTCTTTCTTGACTGCACATTTACCTCGCTATAGCCCATGTCACCTCCTAACGTGCTATGTACCGAACAGTTTACTTACTATGCTTATTGTTTATTTCCTGTCTTCACTGGAATGTAAATGACGCGAGGGTAGGGATTTTGTTTATTTTGTTTGCTGCTTGATGCCGTGCATAGTACAATACCTGGCACGTAGGAGCGTATTTATTTCCTACTGCTGATGTAACAACTTGCACAAAACTTAGCGGCTTAAAACAACACAAATTTATTAACTTACAGTTCTCAAGTCAAAGTGTTGGCAGGGTTATGTGCCCTCTGGAGGCTTCAGGGGAAAATGTGTCTCCTTGCTTTTTCTTCCTGTGAGGGCTGTGCCCATTCCCTGCCTCTGGTCTCCCTCGAGACCAGCTCTGCTGGTATCACCTCATTGCCTTCCCTGAATCCTGCTTTCCTGCCCTTCCAGTTCCCTTAGAAGGACCCTTGGGGTTACACTGGGCCCACCCAGTGTATTAGCATGGGCTGCCCAATAACCAAACACCATAGACGAGGTGGCTCAAACAACAGCACTGAACTTTCTCACGGTTCCGGAGGCTGGAAATCTGTTAGGGTGCCAGCATGGTGGGGTTCAGGTGAGAGCTATCTTTGTGGCTTGCAGATGGCTCATTTCTCACTGTGTTCTCACTGGTAGAAAGAGAGGGAGATGGGGAGTTGGAGAGAGAGGGAGAGAGAGAGAAAGAGAGAGAAAGCTCTCCCGTGTCTCTCATGAAGGTATTAATCCCATCCTGGGATCCCCACCCTCATGACCTCATCTAAACCTAATTATCACCCAAAGGCCTCATCCCCAAATACTATCACGTTAAGGGTTAGGGCTTCCCTGTATGAATTTTGAGGGGACACAATTCAGTGAATAGCACCCAGATAATCCAAGATAATCTCTCTTTCTCTCAGGATCCTTAGGGACATCGGCAAAAAGCCCCTGTTGCCGTGTGAATCCTTTTCATATTCATAGGTCCCAGGAATTAGAACATGGTCATCTTTGTGGGCACCATATAACTGCCTATCACAGCAGGTGATCAGTAAATATTTGTTAAATGAGTGAATAAAGCCTTGGGAATATTAAATACATTTCCGGTTTGGGTCTGGTTGCTGTACATATAATTCTAGTTCAGGCCAGGCCAGACTGTCCTCACCTCTGGGGTTCTAGTGGCTAATTGTTCCCAGGGGACCTTGGCTGTGGAAGTGTCCCCCCCCCCCCGCCCCCTTCGTCAAGTGACACAGCCTCAGGTCAGCTCTCCATCCACAGAGCTTCTGTCAGCTCGCTGCAAAGTATGAGCTGGTAATAGCTCTCACGTCATTCCCTACTTCTGCTTTTTAGGCTTCTTGATTCTCTAAATATCTGGTAGCCTCTACCACAATGTTGGCTCTCAGCCCTTACCCGTCTCCTCCGACACCATCTACAGGTCAAGCTTCCTGAAGGGCCCTGCGTGGGCTTCTCCCTCCTCAGCTGTGCAGAGCAGGGCTGAGTGTTGGCACTTCGGTGACCATAATTGGGAGGAATAGGCTTTATGAGAGCGACTGGTCACAAGGTCAATCCTATTGTAGTTGCTGCAGCCCCCAAGGAGAGATGTAAACTGCCATTCATTTGTTTATTCGTTCTGCCAGCGTTCACGGAGCGCTTTGCAGGGCAGGAGGGCACCAAGCTCTGCCCTTGAGAAGTTCACGGTGGATCAGGTGTCGCAGGAGCACCGATGAGAGTGAGAGGTTGGCATGTGCTTCCTCCAAACCACGAGGGGCGCTGCTCTAAGCTAGAGGCTCCACGTGGATCCTGGGGACGGAACTGACTCTGGTCAGAGGTACCATGAGGCAGAGTCTATGGAATGAGTACTATTTGGTTTTGTTGTCAGTGTCCAGCAAGGCTGCCGAGTCTTCACCAGGTGCTGATTATTTTCCTGTCATAGGAAATGTTCAGGCAAGGGGCGTGAAGGGGTCAGAGAAGACTCCACCCGTACCTGGTGGGAGATGAGCTCATATGACCCCAAGCTTCCTTCCAAGTCTAAGATTCTTTTTTGGGTGAGGTTGGGGCACCAGGCTGAGAAAGCCACATGATTAGTTCTTGGGTCTCTGTCAGCTGCAATCAAGGAACGTGCTCTGGCTGGCTGAAGCAGAGAAGGAATTTAAAGGACATTAGTCACTCCCACAATGGGATACTTTTCCAAACACAATGGAGGCTGAGCTTCCAGGAACGGGAAATCACTCCCTCTCCTGTGGTGGCCAAGTCCTGGGCGCCACGTCACCAAGAGGGAGTGGATGGATGCCCACGGGAAAGGATTATGGAGACCTGACCCCCCACTCCCCTTCCTTCCTTCCTTCCTTCCTTCCTTCCTTCCTTCCTTCCTTCCT